>NC_080673.1:76482689-76787532 GCF_030445035.2 Dasypus novemcinctus | reverse complement strand
TTCCAGCTGTGGAACAGCTCCCGAGGCAGCTTGTGCCTCCAGTGGAGGATGGGCGCCAGCCTCTGTGGCGTGGAGCGCTCTGCTTATGAGTCTTCTCTGCAGATGGGCAGTTTCATCCTTCCATTTCCTTCAATGATGTTGCAGGATGCTCTTCTGGTCGCCTGAAGCCCCCAAACAGGTGCTTCAGCTAGCTCCAGAGAGCTCTGAGTGTCTGCTACTGCCCTGTAGCAGGAGCTGACTCTAGGAGCTCCTTACTCTGCCACCGTCTTGCTGGTTTTTAATTTATTTTTAAAAGATACATAGATTACACAATATGTTACATTTAAAAATATAGAATAATCATACAGCTAATAAGAAAGAGAAGTGGTGCTGAAGCCTAAGCTGTCTGACTTCTAATGCCAATAACTACCTATGGTATTTATTACACTAATAATACATAAGAGGAATTTAAGTGGCCACAAATAAACATGGTTTTATTTTTATATTCTTATTCATTTTAATGTGTATTAAAATTGATAGTTTTCCATTTGTATTAGTTATAAATATGTTTGGTTTTGGTACTTGTATAATGGATCTTTTTAAAAAAAAAATTTAATGCATCAAAAAATAAATACGAGGTTCTCATATGCCCCACTTGCCACACCTCTCACTTTTCCCACATCAACAACTTCTTTCATTAGTGTGGTACATTCATTGCATTTGATGAATACATTTTGCAGCACTGCTACACAGCATGGATTATAGTTCTTACTGTATACCTTGAAGACGTTCTCGATGACATTGATGTAGGCAGCCATTCTCAGGTCCAATTCCAGGTTATATGATCTGCCTGGCAGAATGCTCCCTAGTGTATGCTAAGCCAGAGTGCACAATGTCTTTCTCAGATGCAATATCCTATCTTAAAAAGTGTGCTGTGGGCACGACGGGATTAGTTCCACTGCACTTTCCAAATTTCATTCCAGCTCTCTTGAACAAACATGAACAACTGGTAGTTATAATTTCTTTCATATTTGAAGGCCAAATTGCTATAGCTGACATAATTTAGATTCTTTTGCCGCTCAAAGTAACACACTGTCACTCCTCCAGCATTCACGTAGAGATCATGAATAAGCATAATGTTCCTCTCCAGGAAACCTTATCAGCTTTTGGAGTTGTTGGTTCATTGGCACCTTCAGCAATGATCTTGGCTTTGACTCTGGTGCACTAGATTAGGTCAACGACTTCTCACTGGCAGCAGGGATCATTATGCTACAATTGCTTCCCATGTTCTCCCTTCATAGGGGTTTGTCTTGGGGAAGTCCAGGATTGATCCATGTTGCAATATGAAGTTTTCCAGTTCCTTTGGGTCAATACCATCTTGATTCCAGATGCTCTCTTCAAAGTCACCACCAACAACACATTTAGAACCAAAACCCTGTAAATTTCTCATAGAATGCAGGTCCACTTTACCAAATCCCTGAACAGCAAAGGTTTTATCTCCAAAGCCTAGTGTCATTCCTAAAATGCTAAAATACAAAGCTTTATTGATGAAGTTTTCAGTCCAGTGGAAAATCTCACAGTTGGTAGCAGAGATTGCAGGTGAATGCCACCCAGGCTGCTGGTAAAGCTGAGGTGCCCTTAATGTCCTAGTGCCCCATGGTCTGGCGTAGGCATCAGCGATCCAGGACATCTCACGTTCACCTGTGCACATGCCTGATACCCTTCTTTGCCAACTCCATGGTGAACCTCCTTGTGATCTTTTACAATTCATTATGGGTATAATTCTCGGGACTGATCTTAACACCAGCTTTAGCACCCCCAAATTGCACATCAACAACTGCACGTTTATACATCATCAGAGAAGCCGAAGCTTTCCCTTCATCCACACTCCCATCTGTGCTGCAACAAGATGCCGCCCTTGCAGGGCGTGCGATGCTGGCTGTGCTGGGCCGGGTAGCTTTTGATGCCTCCCAGAAGTTGCTATTGCGACGGAGGGGGAAGGAGAGGCTCAGCACAGGGTTGCCAGAGCTTGAAGATCCGCAGGATGCCAACCACCCGGTTTCGCTTCTGCTTCTGGCTCTCGCGGGTCTTGAGGTCCTCCACAAGCTTGTCCTCCAAAGTACTAGCACTGCAGTCAAAGAAGCCCGCCACCATCTAGGAAAACTTGGGTCGTTCAGCCACCTGCCTGCAGAGCTGGCTGCAGCGGGGGGCGGGGGGCGGTGACTCAGCAGGCGGGCCCCAGCAGCACCGCAAGTGGACCTGAGGCTGAGGTAGGCCTGGCCTGCGGGCCTGGGGAGGAGGGGGGTGTCCGCAGCGGGCTGCTCTCCCTTACCCCCTTTTTAAAAAGGCAGTTTTATTCATACACCATACAGTCCATTCAAAGTGCACAATCAATGGCTCAATAAAATCACGGAGATGCGCTTTCATCACCACAAGCAATTTTAAAACATTTTCATTGCTCCAAAAGGAAAAACCCCATACCCCTTAAATCCCCCTATTATAGACATTTAGCATTGGTGTAATAACTTTCTTATAATTAATGGGGGAATATTAAAATATCACTGTTGACTGTGGTCCATTTGCATTAGGTGCATTTTCCCCCCATATAACCACCTTTTATTAACACGTTATAACAGTGAGATACATTTGTTCAAGTTCATGGAAGAATATTCTTATACTTGTACTATTAACCATAGTCATAGTCCACAGAAGGGTCTACTATGTTATACGGTCCCATATATCATTCTCTAGCTTTTCTTCTACTGACATACATGTCCCTAAATTCCCTTTCAACCAAAATCAATGCAAAATTCAGTACTGCCCCACTCACAATAATGTGCTATCCATCACCTCTATCCAATTCCAAATATTTACAATCATCCCTATTAAAAATTCTGCACAAATTAAGCATCAGGCCATCTTCTGGTAACCTATATTTTTAGTATTAACTGCATGAGTTTGTTCATTATAGTTAGTTCATATTAGTGAGATCACACAATATTTGTCCTTTAGTGTCTGGCTTATTTCACTCAACATAATTTCTTCAAGATTCATCTATATTGCGGCATGCTTCAGGACTTCATTCCTCCTTACAATGGAATAATATTCCATCATATGTATATACCACATTTTGTTTATCCAAATGGACATTTGGATTGCTTCCATCTTTTGGCAATTATAAATAATGCCACTGTGAACATCAGCATGCAACTATCTGTTCGAGTTCTTGCTTCCAGAGCTTCTGAGTATATACTTAGAAGTAGGATTGCCGGATCACATGGCAGTTCTCTACATAGTTTCCTAAGAAACCGCCAAACCATCTCCCACTGCAGCTGCACCATTTTACATTCCCAACAGCAGTGAGCAAGTATTCCTATATCTCCACACCCTCCCCAACACTTGTAGTTTTCTGTTTGCTTAACAGTGGGCATTCTAGTGGTGTGAATGATAAATTATTATGGTTTTGATTTGCATTTCCCTAATGGGTACTGATGTTGAACATCTTTTCGTGTGCTTTTTAGCCATTTGTATTTCTTCTTTGAAAAAATGTCTATTCAAGCCTTTTGCCTATTTTCAGTTGGGTTGCTTGTCTTTTTATTGTTGAATTGTAGGATTTCTTTATATGTTCTGCATATAAAACCCTTATCAATTTTTGCATTTAAAGTTTAGATTGTCTGATAACAGTATAGCTACCCCAGCTCTTTTTTGGTTTCTGTTTGTGTAGAATATCTTTTTCCAGGCTTTTACTTTCAAATGTATTTGTATCCTTGGGACAAACATGAGTCTCTTAGAGACAGTATGTAGATGCATGATGATTTTTATTTTAATCCATTTTGCAAATCTCTATCTTTTGATTAGAGATTAGTATTCATTCATATTCAATGTTATTACTGAAAAGGCAGTTCTTACTTTAACCATTTTATCCTTTGGGTTTTTTATGTAATATGTTACTTTTATCTCTCTTTTTACTCTTTTTGGTACTTTTACTGATAATTTTTGTTTGCAAGCTATCCTCTAAGCCACTCTCTCCTGTCTTTTATTTTCCGTATTTCTTGTAGGGCAGACCCCTTGTTAATGAACTCTTTCAGCATCTGGGTATCTGTGAATATTTTAAACTTGCCCTCATTTTTGAAGGGCAGTTTTGCCAGATAAAAAATTCTTGGCTGAAAGTTTTTCTCTTTAAATATATCATAACCCTGCCTTCACCCCTCCATGAGTTCTGATGAAGTATTGACTTTTATTAGTATCGAGCATCGCTTCTACGTGATGAATCTTGTTTTTTCTTTTTTCTTTCAGAATTCTCTTTATCATTAGCATGTGACAGACTGATTAGTAGGTATATTGGAGTAGGTCTTTTTGGATTAATTCTGTTTGCAGTATATTATACTTCTTGGACGTGTGTACTAATGTCTTTCATAAGAGTTGAGAAATTTTGGGCTATTATTTCCTCAAATATTCCTTCTACCTCTTTCCCTTCTCTTCTCCTTCTGGGATTCCCATGAGGTCATTCAGTTCCCTGAGATCCTGCTCAAGTTTTTCCTTTTTTTTCTCTATCTTGTCTTCCGTTTGATTTTAAAAGTCCTGTCTTCTAACACATTTCTTCAGCCATTTCAATTCTGCTGTTGTATGCCTGTAATGTATTTTTAATCTTATTTATGTGTCTTTCATTCCCATAATATCTGTCATTTTTCTTTGCAAGCTTTCAAATTCTTCTTTATACTCACAGTATCTTCTTAATATCTATTACCTCTTTTGCCATATTTTCCTTCATCTCCTTGAATTAAGAGATTTGTTTGAACATCTATTATCACAGTTGTTCCAAATTTTGTACCTCCTCCAACTTTTAAATTTATTCCTTTATCTTGGACATATGTTCCTTTTGCTGATATCTTGACATCTGATTATCTGGATGAGTTTATTCTGAAGGTTGGTTTCTGTCTTGTCTAAGATTTTGTTGATGATTGGTTTTGTGTTAACATTCTAATTTGACACTTGGTTACTCAGCATTTCCCAGCTGCAACAGGGCCAGGGACCTATGCAGGGGAGGCTGGCCAGTTCCAAGGGATCCTGCGATGAGGATCAGAAAATACCTCAAAAGCGCTTTTCCCCACCTCTTCCCGCCCCCTCCCTCCAGTTTCCCAAAACTGTGTTTTCCTGACCTGCCTAGCAGATGGCAGTCTTACCCAAAAATGCTTTTTGACATCTCCCCAAATGTGTGCTTTCCTGGCCTTCCCAGCAGATAATGTTCTTTGATACATATGAAGACAGGGTATGTTTAGCTCTCTGACAGCTAGACTCTGTCCAATAGATCCATGGTACCTGTCTATGATAGGCTAAAGCAGCAGGACCCAGTGGTCTAAATTTGTCCACCAAAAGCTGGACTAGTACTGGGCTTCCGTAGCCCTCCCAGCCTGCAACAGCCCGCCAAGCAGGGATCAGACCAGATCCAAAGCTGCTTGTCTCCTGAGTCAGGGGTGGACGCCAGAAGCCATGGCGGCCCAAGTTACTCATGATCACTCACTGTGGTTTCTCAGACTGTTTGTCCAGCTCTTCCCTGGATAGATAAAGGACAGTTTTCCTCTGGTCTCCAGAGTCCCAGAACAATTGTTTCAGATAGTTTCTGCCTGTCTGTTAGCTATTTTTAGAAGTGGAGTGAGCCCTGCAGCTCCCTTACCACCATCTTTCTGGAGGTCTCTGGGCTGCTGCAGCTTTCTCCCTCTCCTACTGTCCCCTCCCCTCACAGCTTTTGATGGCTAACTAATGGAGAAGACAGACTTTGAGGGCCATAGCCCAACAATGCCTGTAAAAGGCATGGTTGGGAGCCGTGCCTGGGGCCTCCACCTGGCCACCGTTAGCCTCCCTCCAAAGGGTAATATTTTTAATTAACTGAAATAGGAGAAAAAATTAACAGAGAAAAGCAGAGAGATTTCTATTGAATGTTGCCTAGGTTTTTGTTCAGTGTATTGATGTATTATTGCATTCTACTTAGCAGCACAAAATGCCTTCCCCGTCTTAGTCATTAACATGACAATGCCAGGAAAAAGAAATTTGTCAGTTGCCTGGGAAAGGTTATTTACCAGAATACACTACGTGAAAACCAAAAAGCACAATCTTCAAAACACTTTAATAACCAAGTAAACTGTTTAAAACCTCAATTATGCTTTTTCCAAGAGTAAAGCTGAGGAACATATAAAACCTAGTAGCTATCACTAAACACAAGGTAAATTTTTAAAATCCAAATCCTTTTAACTTGGGTCTCAATAATTTTTCAAAATTGAATTAATTTTTCTTCTTCCAAAGATGAAAGTACAGTGTACTCAGAGTTGAGTGGTATTAAATAAGTAGCAACTGGACATCTACTGAGTGGATTAAAAATATCTTGTTCTTTTATCTTTGTATAGGTTCAAAGAACTTGTTGCCTTCAGAACCCAAGGAATTTGGTTAGCTTATCTGGAAAGTAGTTTAATACCTAGTTACAAAATGCAGCATCTTTCATTGTTAACAGTGATTTATTGCATTTTGTTAGGATTTAAGGCTTTGTTTCTCAAATTGTGGTCTATGAATCAGTAGCATTACCATCTTGGAGTTTGTTAGAAATACAAAATCTCAAGTCCTAGAGAATCAGAATCTATAATTTTACAGGAGCCTCAGCTGATTTTTATGCTCATTAAAGTTTGAAAAACACTGGTACAATATGGTCTTGAAAGAGTTGACTCTATGTTTAACCTTGTAAGAAAAGAGCCTGTAAAAGAACAATTACATTTGCTTACAAATATAGTAGATTCAGAGGTTTTCTTTCAAAATAATAGTAAACTCACAAATTGAGTACCTCTTAAATGAAAGACCATATGGTTGACAATATCCAAAGTTCAAGACGCCATAACCACTGTCCATTAAAAACCTGCAAACTATAACAAGAGATAAAACATATAGACATATAATACCAATTCAAGGCAATTAGAAATAATTTCTATAAGAAAGCTATGACCTTAAGGTAAGATAGATCTAAGAGAGATCAAAGGAGACTGCATAGAAGAGTTAGCATTTGAACTGGTCTTTCAAGGATAAATCAAATTAAGACAAAGGGAATGATGGTGAACAAAATATTAGAGGCAAGAAAACTAGGGCATTTATCTTAAATCCAGTGTACATATAAGGGAACATAACAAAAAGCTGGTAGAAAGGATAAGACAAGATATATTATAGGGCCTTTCCCAATTTTCCCTTCTTCTCATAGTAACAACAAGTTTCCTAGTGTGTAGGATATTTAAGAAGTAGTTTGTGGTTAAGAGGATGGATTTTAGAACTAGACCAATGTGGATTAAATATTAGTTTTGTCCCTTATTAAATATGGGTCCTTGGCTAAATCATTTAAACACTGGTTATATTAATTCATGCATGTAAAAATATTTTGTACAATTGCTGCTCATAGTAATTACTCCATAATATTATTTTCCCTTTGTGAGTCTTTGGCATCTTGTTAATTATGCTAACTGCCAAGAGGTGCAATAAATATATCAGATATGCGCTGACTCTAGTACCTGTGCTGTGGAGTTATAGGCATCCAAGTAGAAAGAGAAGAAAAGTAAAGAACATAAAAGAGAACAAAAGAGAATAATAATTACTTAACCAAAAGTAATGCAAAATTCCTCATACAATTACATATGTATGTTTTTATATCACTCAACACAGGGCCTAGCAAATAATAAATGTTCAATAAATAAAAGCAATAATGATGATATCAAGAGTAGATAAGCAGTGCTATCCCAAATCCATCTGAGTACTCCCCTTTTAAAGCCGTATTACAGGAGATAGCAGAATGGAACCTACGAAATAGGCAGTAGTTAATTTTTTTCAGTCCCTTTAAGCCCTACAACTCCTTACTTGGGTGACCTTAGGCAGTCACTTAAAATTTTTTTCTGCCTTTTTATTGAAATTATCTTCGACAAGATCATGAATAACCTCTATCTCAGGAAATCCAATGTTCAATCCTTGGCCCTCATCTCACACTTTTTGCAGTGTTTGATAAAGCTGACTGCTTTGTCCTTGACACAGCTTCTTTAGGGTCAGTTACACCACTCTTTTCCTTGGTTTTTCTTCTACCCGAGTTGCTGTTTCTTCTACCTCACTTTAGCAAACTCTTCTCTTTTTCTTGACCTCTCAATTTTGGAGTACTCCTGGGAAAATGCCCCCTTTCTCTTCTTTATCTACACTGTTTGGTCACATTCCATGCCACTGCTTTATTTTTTTTATTTTTTATTTTTTTATTTAAATTTTTTTATTTTTTATTGACTTTGTAATAATATTACATTAAAAATATATATGTGAGGTCCCATTCAACCCCACCCCCCCACCCCCCCTCTCCCCCCCCCAACAACACTCGTTCCCATCATCATGACATATCCATTGGATTTGGTAAGTACATCTTTGGGCACCTCTGCACCTCATATACATTGGTTCACATCATGGCCCATACTCTCCTCTATTCCATCAAGTAGGCCCTGTGAGGATTTACAATGTCCGGTGATTACCTCTGAAGCACCATCCAGGGCAGCTCCATGTCCCGAAGACGCCTCCACCTCTCATCTCTTCCTGCCTTTCCCCATACCCTTTGTCCATTATGTCCCCTTTTCCCAATCCAATGCCACCTCTTCTATGTGGACACTGGATTGGTTGTGTCCATTGCACCTTTATGTCAAGAGGAGTATGCCACTGCTTTAAATGGAATTTATTATAGAAACTCCCAAATGCATATCTCTAGCCCTTGGCCTCTCCCTTGTGCTTCAGGCTCATCTTTGATATCATATACAATGTACCAGCCTGTATTGGTTTCCTGGAACTGCTGAAATAAAATAGTATACATTCCAAGACTTAAAACAACAGAAATTTATTCATTCACAGTTCTGAAGACCAGAATTCTGAAATCAAGGTATTGGCAAGTCCATACCCTCTGAAGGCTTTAGGGGAGAATCATTCTTTGCTTTTTCCAGCTTCTGGCAGCTCCAAGCATTCTTTAGCCTGTGGTTGCATAACTGAAAACTCTGCCTCTGTCTTCAGAGGAATTTTTTCTCAGTGCCTATTTCTTCTTCTTATAAGACCACTTGTCATTGGATTTAGGACCTACCTGGATAATTCAGGGTGATCTCACATTGAGATCCTTTACTTAATTATGTCTGCAAAGACCCTTTTACCATAAAATGTCACATTCAGGATTCCAGAAATTAGGGCATGGATATATTATTTTGTATGCCATCATTTAATTTACCACACAGCCCATTCACTAGGGTGTATTTTGAAATATATCCCAAATTCAACCATTTCTCATCATCTTCATGCCTTGCAGTCAAGTTCAATTTACCATCATCTCTTTCTAGATTATTTGTACAGCTACTAAGCTCGATTCCCTGCTTCTGCTTCTCCACAGTCTACTTTTTCATCACAGCAACCAAAGTGATCTCTTAAAATGCAAACTGGATAACTTCTCTTCCTTCCTCAAGTTTCTCCAATACCTTTCTCATCATTTTTAAAGCAAAATCTAAAGTTTCACCAAAGGCCTACAAGACCCTGATGATCTGGCAACTGCCCATTACTCCAAGCTCCTTTCCTACCACTAGCTTCCTTGATCACTCTACTTTAGCTGCATTAATTTATTCTTCTTTGGCTATACCAAATGTTTTCCCTGGAACCAGAAACATTCTTCCCCCAAGGCTCCACAAGGCTCTCTGCCTTAGTTCTTCAGGTTGCTGCTCAAATAGCATGTCCTCTAAAGATCACCCTTTCTAAATTACCTCTCCAGAGACCTCATTATCCCCTTATCTTGTTTTTTTTTTTCTATGTAGCACTATTCACAACCTGGCACTGTATGTCCCTGTTTTAGTTTGCTGGCTGCTAAAACAAATACCAAAGAATGCATTGGCTTAATAAACAGGAATTTATTGGCTCATAGTTTCAGAGGCTAGCAGGCTTACTTCCTCCCAAGGTCAGTATCTACTGGCTGGCCAACAATCTTTAGGATTGTTAGGCTTTTCCATAGCATGGCAATCAAAGCACTTGGCAGCATCTTCTCCATTCTCTTCTGGGTTCTGTTGACTTTCAGCTTCTTGCTTCTCCAGTGGCTTCCTCTCTCTGTGGCCTTCCTAAAAGACCTCCAGTGAAAGAATTAAGGCCCATTCTGATTTAGTTGGGTCACACCTTAACTGAAGTAACTTTATCATAAGGACTATTTACAATAGGTTCACACCCACAGGAGTGGATTAAGAACATGTTTTTCTGAGGCACATAATTCCTAACCTCTGCAGTCTCATCTCCCTTACCTGGTATTTCTGCTTCTTGAGGTTCTGTCTTATTCACCTCTGTATCCACAGTACCCCTAGCAGTCTCTGAAAGATCATAGGTCCTCCAAAAATATTTGTGGAATACATGAATGAATGAATGAATGAAAAAACAGATGCCATAAAAGGTCGTGGAGGCACATTAATCTAGAGTATATTCTTCAGTATACATCTCTTAACTTTATCTTAATCTTATAAAACAGATAAATACAGAATTTCCCCCTCATTTTCCCTTGTTCTTTTGTTTATAAGTAAGGCAATGTATCTTACCATTTGGTGTTCATTTATATACTGAAAGCAAAAAAAAAAAAACCACAAAAAAACAAACAACACTTGAGGTAATTATCTAACTCAAAATAAAGGCATATTTATTACTTCAATTATGTGACTATTCCAGCAATATTTAAGAGAGGCTTAGGGATTTCATTAATGACATGAGTTGCTTTGTAAACACTACCTTAGGAGAGAGTACAAGTATAATTAACATGATATTTTACCCATGTTTACCTTTCCTCATTTACATCTTTTAGCCAGTTTCCTTTCACCCATAATTTAGACATCATAAAGGAGAAGTTCCTCTCCATTTGGAAAAATTTATTTATGCTTTTATTCTCACAAAAAAGATGTCATCCAAAGGTTACTGTTTGAGTCACTTAGGAACTGAGGCAACCCATGGATACAAGCAGCTTCATGTTTAATCTGAACACAGAACCTGACATTTAGCAAAGTTTCATTTTTAATTTTCTCTACTCACAGCAATTAGTCTGTAACAGGCTACCAGTAATCTTACTGTAGGTTAACTGAAAGTTTCTCTGGCTTTGCAGTGGTTCGTTGGTGGTATGTCTGTGCTAGGGAGATGAAAAGGGTCCTCCGTCAAGATGAGGCTGGCAAATCTGAGGCTCTGCACTCTTGCTCTGCAGGTTAAGCAATACAGCTATCGGGAACACAGTTTCATCTGTAGGGCTTTTCCCTGATGATAAGTAATTTAAAACTTTTAGAAGAATATTTTCTTTTGGAGTAATGAAATCGTTCTAAAATTTTTGTGGTGATAAATGCATAACACTGTGATTATATTAAAGCCATTTATTGTGCACTTTGAATGGCCTGTATGGTATGTGAATATATCTCAATTAAATGGCTAAAAAAAGAATATTTTCCATAAATTTTAAAGATTTCAAAAATTTCACATACTCATAATGCCCAGGCTCTGGAATACACCTTTCTGCTCCTCTGTGGGAAAGAGTGTTTCCATGGAGGCACTTGAGCAATCCAAGGAGGGATCATTGTCCCGAGTATAAGGTCCACCTCAGTTTTCACTTTGACTGTGCTATGCCATTTGATGATTTGAGTTAGTGTTGACAAAAAGTCATTAAAATACCTGCTCTGTATCTGCAAACCAAAAAACAATCAAGATCAGAACAAATAACATTTGATCAAGAAACAATGGGCACAGATAGACATTTTAGAGCTGGGAGATGCATTCCAGAGATACTTAAACAGTGTTTCTTTAGAATCCAATTCTTCAACACATTAGACAAAGGCTTTTAAATTTAATGTCAGACATTGGTAAAGAAAATGTAAAGAAAAATTCAGAGGCTAAACTATTCTGAATTTTTTAATTCCCTCCGTTATTTTTTCTTAAACTCTTGGTCATGCTTTCATTAATCTACTTACTACTGTTATCCTGTGGCACACTGAATGGACACAAGTGACTTCTAGTGGTTGTGATTTATTATTATATATAACCCAGTCTTTTCTGCTTACAAATTTATTGCCTATTAATTTGATAAAATTCAATAGATCCACATTCCATGAAATTACACAGCCTTCTAGAAGCTCAACTGTCTGAATAAGTTTGAGAACCACTTGTCAAGTTCAGTCACCTTGTTTTATCATTAAAAAGCAGATGCTACACAGAAAAATATTCACAGGAAAAGAAGATTAGAATCTAGTCTTCCACTTCATAGTGCTTGGTTTCTTTCATTATACTTGGTATAGGTTGTGAGTTACATAAAGTTTTATTTCTTATGCTATATGTCAAACTTAAAATTTTAAATATAGAGAGACTTATGATTCTTGGTCTATATAACATATTCTTCACCATTTTAAGTGGTAAAGCTTAAAAAAAAGGGAAACATAGCAGTTATTTTTATCCTAAACAAACAGTGGTGCTTTCTCTGGGGAACTTGCAGGTGAAAAAGTGAGCAAAATTTAGCCCTGGTAACCCACAAATAAAAATTAGAATAAAGCAAGTATAACCATTCATGGCTACAAGAAGAAAAGAAGAACATTTCCCCACTCAGTTACTTGCAAGTATTTCCACAATCAAGACTTTGGCTAAATGAACAATTATGGTAGCCAGAGGAGAAAGGTTAAACAAAGAGCTCTTGAGGAGTAAAAGGACATCAAGGATTTATTTGCTTTCTCAAAGTAGAGAAATGAGTCCCTGATTCTCAAAGTGGGAAACAATATTTATACAGAATTCTGGAGTGTCTCACAAGGATGGACAAGAGCCAGTACTTTCCTTGTTTTCTACGCCACACCTTGGCACTTTCTTCCAGCAACCCAACAGATGGAGGGGGAAAGAACCATGTGCAGTGCAGAAAGCAGTGTTGTGGCTAGAAAGCAAGGCTGTGGTACAGAGGGAGCGCTAGGATTGGGACCAACCTAAGAGTCAGGCCACCTGGCTCTGGTGGGCATCTGCCGCTAGCTAATTTTGCAAACCAAGACAAGTTAGCTCCCTGAGCTGCCATTTTCACATCTGAAAAACTGGATGTGTTTAAAAACATCTCTTCCAATTCTACAATCTAGGAAAAGATTTTTTAAAAATTTCCTCTCACCCGTGTCCCAAAACATACATCATAATCTTCTTCTGTATCAGGACAATAAAATTTAGTATTTATTGGAAAAGATCAATAGATTTTTATATATAATGAGTATATGCATGTGCCTGTTAATGAAAAATATAATGCCAAAATACACTTATTACTAACAGAAAAATAGTACTAGATTATATGACATATAAGCATACCTTCCATGGATTCAGTAAAGTAACATTAAATACTAACTAATGTCAAGTGTTCAAGGAAACAGACAATGTGATCTGGCAATCTTGGTGCAGAGAAATGGGTTATGTTAAGTGTGATGGTTTATTTTATGTGTCAACTTGGCTAACTTCCAGTTGTTTGGTCAAGTACTGGCCTAGTTGTAGCTGTAAAAGTATTTAGTAGATGGGACTAGCATCCACAATCAGATGACTTTCAGTAAAGGACATTATTGTCTAAAATGTATCTGGGCATCATTCAATCAGTTGGAGTTCTAAACAGCAGAACTGAGGATTCCAGAAATTGGAAGGAATTCTGCCTCATGACTACACTGTCCACTTCTTTCTGAGTTTTCAGTCTTAAAGAATACAAATGGTAGAATTCAAGATCATTCTCATTGGAATTTCCAGGCTCTGGCCTACACTATGAATTTAAACTTGCCAGCCACTACAGTTGCATAAGCCAATTCCTTAAAATAGACCTCTTTAGGTCTATTATATATACTACACACATGCACACACATACATGTATTATACATACGTATACCATGTTGGTTCTGTTTCTCTGGAGTACTCTGATACAGTTAAGTAAAGTGGTATGAGGAAGGTGTCTGCACTATCTGCAGTAATAACAGCTGTCATTTATTAAGTGTCTACAAAGTATCAGGTGCTTTATATATATTTCCTCTAGGTCAATCCAGCAAGTATTGTTTTGTTTTCAGATGAGAAAATTGACCCTTATACCACGTCTATAAAGTAGAAGAGCATAGATTCAACCCTGGCCTGTGTGGCCGCAAAGCACTTTCCATCTCCCACCACCCTGAGGTGGGGTGAGAAGGGCCTGAGAGGAGGTCTAGGAGAAGGGAGCCTGCAGGAACAGCAGAGTTTGGGTGGTGAAGGGACAGCTCCAATTTTCAAAACCCAAAGGAAATTGGCTCCTACTCCCTCTCACTCCTAGAAACAATTAATTTTCATTGAGACTAAAAACCAAAGGGCTATGACAATTGCTAGCACATTATTAATTCAGTGTAGTATACTTTGGTGAAAACTCATTATTTTTTCTCATTCATTGGCACATACCATTTGAGAATGTGAAAAGTAAGAAAAAAAAATAATGACATCTGTATTAGTCAGCAAAAGTGGTGCTGATGTAAAGTATCAGAAATCTGTTGACTTTTATAAAGGATATTTATTTGGGGCAGAAGTCCACAGTTATAAGGCCATGAAGTGTAAGTCACTTCCCTCACCAATGTCTGTTACCATGTGTTGGAGCAAGATGGCTGCCATTTTCTGTGAGGGTTCAGCTTTTCTCTTCCTCCTAAGGATCCATAGTCCCCCGCTCCTTCTGATCTCAGCTGCAGGCTAGCATGAGGCTTGTCTCTCTCCTGCGGGTGCTTTTCTTTCCAGGCTGTCTCAGGGCTCTGGTCTCTTCAGCTGCAAACTATCAGGCAAAAGGCTCCACTCTCTCCCCAGAGCTTCAGTGTCCACAGCTAAATGCTGTGTTCTCCTTCTCCATGTATTTACTTCCCTGTCTTTGACTGAGCATCAGTTTTTATAGCCCACTCCTGTAGGATAGCTGTAGGTGGGGACTCAAACCCAGTTGTCTTAGTGACGTGGTCATCTAAAAGTCCTAATCTTGATATAATAAAGTAAAAGTCAACCCTCTAAGGCTAATGTAATCTAATATGCCCAGAGGAACAGACCAGTTTATAAACACAATCCATTATCTATTTTTGGAATTTATAAACAGTACCAAACTGCCACAAAGTCAAAGTGAAAACATTTTTAAAGCAGTCTTTCACTTCTAAGTTTAGTTTATTTTTTATACTTAAAGCAGCAACCATTGGATGTTCCTATTCCTCTCTCCTTCAAAGATATTTAGAATATGTTCCATAAAAGTAAACTTAGAATGTGTTCAGTATTTTTGCCTCTTAAAAAACCCAATCATCTTGCAAATATCTATTAGTTGATTACTCAGCAGGCATCTATAATTTTTTTCACCTTCTCTCTTATATTTTGTCCATACCACCATTTACTAACAAAGAAGGCAGGCCTGACAGCTGTGGGTAGGAGGGGGAGATGTGTGCCAGTGCCTTGGTTTCTCCAGAGCAGAGCAATAATGAGGTCTTCCCCTACACCTCTTAAAAAGCAGAGGTGGGCCCAGCCCGCTCTGCCAGCTGCCGTGTAGGGACTGGGTAGCAGCAACTTAGAGCGGGAACTGGTAAATTAGTTAGACCTCTCTGATAGGCTATAACCCCTGAAGTACCCAATCAATGGGCAATAGGGAAGGGACCTGTGTGTTAGGCTGAGTGTATGATGTCAGTGTTTCTTGCTGTTGGGGCACCGGCCATTTTATCCAGGTCATGTGCCATTCTTGCAAGATCATTAATAAAATTCTTTTCTTCTCCTCCTCCAAAAAAATAAGCAGAGGTGTTTAGAGGGCGCACACATTAGTAATTCTTTTTAATACCTTAGTGATTAACATCATCACAGGGATTGGTCGGTGCCCAGCAAAGAACAGGCCAAGCAGAGACTGAAACCCAAGTGCATGTGACCAGTAGCTACTCAGAGGCACCATGACAGAAAATGGCCAACCTGGATACTGCAGATGCTTTTGGCCATGTTTTACACCATGACATTTCAAACAATAGCCTGTGTAGCAGTTTGATATTGTTTATGAATTCCAAAAAGAAATACTGGATTATATTTGTAAACTGGTCTGTTCCTCTGGGTGTATTAGAATGTATTAAATTCAGAGGTTTCACTTTTACTTGATTAAATAATGATTAAGGCTTTGATTGGGCCACATTAGTAGGATGTTAAGAAAACAACATGAAAGAGGAGAAAGTTGGAGATTTGGATGCTGGAACTGCAGGAAGTAAACACATAGGAGAAGAACATAGAGGAATAGAGATGGCTCCATAGCCACAGCAGAGGCCCCAGGAAGAGAGAGAGCCTGATAGTCTACAGATGACCTTGTGGAAGGAATAGTGCAGCTGAGTCCAGAGAGGAATGAGCCCCAGGAGAGAGAAGAAACTTATCCCAGCCTACAGCTGATATCAGAAGGAGCTGGTACCATGGAGCTAAGAAAAGAAGAGGGAGGCTGAACCCTTCCAGATGCCAGCAACCATCTTGCTCCAAAACATGGCAAAAGACTTTGGTGAGGGAAGTAACTTATGCTTTATGGCCTGGTGACTGTAAGCTTCTACCCCAGATAAATACCCTTTATAAAAGCCAAAAGAGTTCTGGTATTTTGCATCAGCACCATTCTAGCTGACTAAAATAGCATGTTTTGGAATCTAGTATATAAATCAAGATTTAGTTGTAAAGCCAACAAATATTAATTGAGCCCTTTGCATGTGATTATTCCTTAGCCTATGTTTCCCAATATACTATTTCATTTAATTCCTACAATAAAAAGCAATCTATGAATATGTGTAAAAGCAATAGGGACTTAATGGTAAAGCAGAATGAGGTAAACCTTTGGATAACCTAGGTAACCTAGGAATTTGACAGTTATATTAAAGCCAGAAAAGTAAGAATTCCTGGATGTCCAGCAAAGGATGTGGTGAGCACTAGTGCTGCCCCTGGGTATGGGTTGGAAACTGTGGACAGAAAATTACAGGATATATGAGTTCCTCATCCTTTTCCAAATATGCAGAATGACCTCCTTGAACTGGGAGCAGTGGGGCACATTCTGCGACTGGGCTCCAGTTCAGGAACCACTCCTCCCCATAAGTTCTCCTTTTTTATGAGACAAACCTGAGAACAAGACCTGTAGGTATAGGATAAACAGCTAAGGTGCCAAGCAGCCCAATCTTTGGTGCCAGCTTTCCCTTGATGGTACTGGAAAAGCCCATTTCCCAGCATCTAGAGCTCAGAGAGAAACTGAGATCATGCAAATCCCCTTCCACCAGTGATAAAAAGGTAGGGGGAAGGGAAGGCTCCAACCCATCTACCTCCAAACGTTGTCCCTATAGTATTAAGCAAGCAATCCTGTTTGACTCAAGACATCACAAGTCTGCATGTATTCTGTCCTTCTCTTCCTTTTTCTGATGCAAGTTAAGGATGTTCAGATGTTAGTATTCACAAGAATTTCCATCTGTGTTTGCATATACAAAACCCTGTACATTGTCCTTGGTAGTGGATTCCCCTCCTCTGTTAAGATACAACTGTGAATATCATGGGTGACAGAGAAGAGGAGCAGAGTGAACTCAAATTGAGCTAGGCATCACTGAAGCATTACCTAATACCACAGTCCTTTGAATGTTATCTCCTTTTCAAAAATGAAAAAACTGGAAGGCAAAAAGCATATTAACGTGCACAAGTTACATAACTAGTGACACAGGAGAACTCCAAACCAAGTCCAAATATTTCAAAAGCCTGATTTCCACATTTCCCAGGCAGGTAGAGATCTGCCTAGGAGAGGTATTTTCAACAAGAGGAAGGAAACCAGATCTGCTTGGAAATAAAAGGAGGTAGTCAGCACATGCTGCATAAAAACAAGATACATGAAGGTCAAAGTTTACCACCTGTCCTGGTTTGAGTCTTTCGTGGACTCCAGAAAGTTATGTTCTTAAGTGAACCCATTCTTTTTGTGGATAGAAGCCCATTTATGTGGGGCCTTTTGGTTAGATTCAGTTAAGGGACCTTATGATTAGATCACTTTTGATTAGATTGTGTCTGTGAAGAGGCTTTGATTAGATTGCAGGACCAGGGTGGGTCCTAATTCTTTAACTGGAGTCTTATATAAACAGAACATACAGAGAGAAAGAGAGCCACTGCCATTTTTACTCTGCCGTGTGAGGGAGGACTCCAAGATCACCTACAGTCTCAAAAGACAGAGAAACCCTGAGAGACTGCAAGAGAGGCGGGAGGCTGGAATCAGTGGAACAGCCCAATCTGAAGAGACAAGTCCAGGGAAGAGCTAAGCCACACGTCTGATCCCCCACAGCTGAGCTCAGCAATAAAGTGAGCCCAGATGAGAAAGCAGAGATCTGCCACCATTTTGCTTTGCCATGTGGCAGGAGTCTAGGATTGCCAGAAGTTGACCTCTGGTGAGGAAGCATTTCTGATGATGCCTTGATTTGCACATTTTCAGAACTGTAAGAGCCTCAGAACTGTAAGCTTTTACTTTAATAATTTTTCTCTATAAAAGCCAACCCACTTCTGTTATTTTGCTCCCAGCAGCTTTAGCAAACTAAAACATGACAATTTTTCTTAGGATTTGCCTTAGGCAGGCTTCATCTCTAAAAAAATCATCTCGTGTGATATCTTTAGAACAGAGTTTCCTATCGGTGGGTTTTCTATGTATAAAATATCAATAGCCAAAGATAGATATGTGACATCACCTCATCCATTATGATCCTCAAAAAACACAATTAGACAAACTGTAAAAATAATCAAGTAAATTTTTCCCTTTTTCTTTGTTTCTCAGCAGATCAAATTATAGTTTTTGTTTTCCATGTTTTTCATCATAGTAATAATCACAGTGGTATTAGATAGTCATAAGCAGTTGTTTTTAAATTATTGCAGTTTAAGATGAAAAAAACTAACCAAACCAATAAAAGACTTTTTAAAATATTAAAATTTGGCTTCAAATTTCCATACTATAGTTTTTTAAGACAGTTTTTAAAACAAAATAATAAAATCATTACTCAAACAGATATAAAATGAATAAATAGAATACATATCAAAGATTTTTATTTATCATTAAAATATGAGAGAACCAGACAATTGTTGGAACTGGTTTAAAGAAGGCAAAGAATCATTAATTTATAAGTAGTAAAGGAATGATTAAGTGAATTTACAAATGAACGCAAAAGTGGCTTTCTCCACCAGACAAAATTTGTTTCCCCATCTACACACAAATATTATTTGAATTGTTATAAGCTATGTATAAGATACAGATTTGTAAAAAATACAAAGGCAATGAAAGGTGCAGGCACCCTCACAGAATCAGGTAATTCCCTTGGAGCCCCCAGCATACCACTGAAAGGATAACCAGTAATCTCTTTTGCTTATTCCAAAGACATATTTAATTACAATAGATATGTTAATTGCTACAAAATCTATTTTCTAAAATAGAAGTTATAAAAAGGAAGAGTCAGTATTCTGAAAGGGACATGCTATTTCTGCCTAACCATCTTGTTTTGTTCCTTGGTTTCCTCTAGCAGCTGAAAACTATGCTAAACAATTAGAAATGAGGAGCTCTTGTTTGATACCTATTTAGAAACTATTGTGTCAAAATTTGTGATATCACAGCTATTCCTGCAGTTGCATAGAAACATATGAGAAGACTCAGGCAGGTCAGGGCAAGGAGCCAGAAGGCAATATTGGCCTCAGAGTTTACATGTCAATCTGGGGACCAGCATGGGAAGAGGAAGACAGTGTTCAAAGTCCACATTTGTGACTCAAACTCATTGGAAGAGATGTGCGAGTAAAGGAAAGAGGGTAGTGTTTCCCAAAGGCAGTGCCTGGAGAATTGCTACCTCTTAGAGCAAATGATTTTGGGTCCAAGGAGATGTATAGGCTAAAAATATTGAATCACAGAGATCTGGTTCTTTTATTCCTTCCAGTTATCTTTAAATCCATTTAGTATCTCGAAGAGAAAGTCTCAGTTTCATGCTAGCGTCTTTTTAATATCTCTCTAACATTTACCAACTTTCCTTTTTTACAACAATAAAATAGGCCTAGGATTCATAGTCTTTGCCTGGCAATACAACTCATTTAGCTAGAATTTCATAGTATTACTTTGTTTTTGATGTATTTATAGTCAGTTACCTACCATTTAGAAAGCAGTACTAGTTTTTCACTTATGAAAATGATATAAACTATCCTATTAAATAAAGCTATTTGGGTAAAAAATCTAGTCAATTAAAAATATTGAATAATATTGTAGCAGTTTGATATGGTTATGAATTCCAAAAATAGATATTGGATTATGTTTGTAATCTGGTCTGCAAATGATTGAGTTATGATTAGGGCTTTGATTGGGCCACATCATCAGGGCATTGAGTCCTCGCCCCTTGGTGTGCGGGGACTCACAGTGAAAAGGCATGGCACAGGACAGAGCTGAGGGTTCTTAATGTTGGAGTTTTGATGTTGGACTTCGACTCTGAAGTCTTCAACTGGAGCCCCAGTGAAAGAGACAGAGTTGTTCACCTGATAGTCTATAGCTGACCTTGTGGAGAAAACAAAGGCGCTGAGCCCAGAGGAATCCAGGAAGCTTGAGCCCTTGCAGTCATCTTGCTCCAACACTTGAAAATAGACTTTGGTGAGGGAAGTAACTTATGCTTTATGGCCTGGTATCTGTAAGCTCCTACCCCAAATAAGTACCCTTTATAAAAACCAACCAATTTCTGGTATTTTGCATTAGGACATTAGAATGAGTCAGATCACCACCCTTTTTCCTACTTATCCACAAACATCCTTATATCCAAACTTAAAACTTCTACATAACAATACTAGCAATGAAAACAACCTCCCATCTAATATGATGGAAGCTCATCTTTCTTTACAAAAGGAACACCCAAAGTTCCATCAGTTACTGAACCCACCCTGGGTGATACTCAACTCTTTTCTAGTTCAGTCATAATAATATCTTGATATCCTGCACCTATGGACAAAATTGTAAAACTGACAACCACCAAAACACCAAGTATTTGATAGATAGGGAAAAAGAACGGGGAAAAAGGAAAGAATATGCAAAATATTTGCCTTAAATATACTTTATTATGTATTTATAAAATACATAATAAAACATGAATAGCTATCACAGGCCTTATTTCTAGAATAGTTTACAAGGTTATTGTTGACATTTATAATCTTCTCTACCATCTAATCAGAAAGCTGCCATGATCAAGGAGCAACATGTTCTGGAAGCTATCACAAAACCTAGACGAGATAAAAATTATCAATCTTCCTGCTGAAATAGTCCTCCAATATCCTCATGCTTCCAACACACTGCCTTTTCAGTTCATACCATCATCATTTCTGACCTATCTGCTTGCTTTTAGGCTTGCTTCTCCCACCCAAAATCCATTCACGACACTATAATACAGGAAAACTGTCATTTCCCTGCTTATAATACTTCCTGTCTCCCTTTTGTCCTCAACAGAAAATCCCACCTTCTGAACATTGGTGACAAGGTCCTTCACTGTTTGAGTTGTTTACCACTCCACCCTCACAATATGTGCACCAGCCATGCTGTAGTCTTTTCAGAAGTTTGAGTACATCATACAGTCTCTTACCTTACATCTATTTCTTTTTCCTGGAACAACTTTCTTGACTTTGCCAGGCTAATTCTGACTCAACTTTTTGTTCTCCAATTAAGACGTTACTTCCACTGAGCATGCTTCCCTGATGCCCAGAGTCTGGTTATATGCCTATGATCTTAAAGCAATTTAAACATCATTTATCTTCCCATTCAATAAAATGTGTTCATATTGGTCTTGCCCCTCTCTGCCATATCAGGTCATATGTTCTGGGAGAGCAAGGACCATAGCTTCCTTACACATCATTATTACCAGAGCTTGTCATACTAGATGCTCATAAATATTTGAATATTGGTTATATGGACAAATGAATCTCTCCTTTCCCTTTCTTTTTCTCCTGACTCAAAACTACTCTGTCTTTTATTTATTTTTTTAAAAGACTTATTTATTTATTTATTTATTTCTCTCCCCCCACCCCAGTTGTCTGTTCTCTGTGTCTATTTTTTGCGTCTTCTTTGTCTTCCACTTCTGTTGTTATCAGTGGCATGGGAATCTGTGTTTCTTTTTGTTGTGTCATCTTGTTGTGTCAGCTTTCCGTGTGTGTGCGGCGCCATTCCTGGGCAGGCTGCACTTTCTTTCGCGCTGGGCAGCTGCTCTACTTACAGGGCCCACTACTTGCGCATGGGGCTCGCCTAGGTGGGGGACACCCCTGCGTGGCACGGCACTCCTTGCGCGCATCAGCACTGCGCATGGGCCAGCTCCACATGGGTCAAGGAGGCCTAGGGTTTGAGCCACGGACCCCCCATGTGGTAGACAGATGCCCTAACCACTGGGCAAAGTCCGCCGCCTCCTCTGTCTTTTAAAAAGTATATATGTGCTTGAGAAACTCGAATTTAATCTCAAAAATAAATGCAGAAATGGAACATCATAACAAAATATGAGACAAGTTACAAAAGTAGCCATTTACTTCTCCCTCTAGGTCATCTGAACACAGAGATGAAGACTGATATGAAAGCTTTAGTGTTCACAAAGAAAAATATCTGAGAGAAGCAGGTGCAGAAAAAAATGTTCTAAATCTCAAAAGAGCATGTAATTCAGGACAACAGAATGAAGTAAACTTCATGGGGAAATATCACTTTTAAAAATTATAATATTATAATTATATTATATTGTATTATATATCACCAAGAACAGACTTTGTGAAACAGTCAAGAGGATCCAGGTCTCACAAGCCATGTAGAGACTGAGAGGCGACATGCATATCACAGCCTGGCCACAGTGCCTGATACCTTTAGTTTAGAAGCAGCAACTACTTCATCATCCTGTTTGGGTATTTATGAAGAAAAATAATGACACATCAATTGTAAAAAAAAAAAAAAAACAAGAAAAGAAACTGTCAAAAGGAGTTTCGATGATTTAATATCATTGGGAAATATAAGCGGTGAAAAATGAGTACTAGAATTTGAGAGAAATAAAATAACATTTTCAAAGAAATTGCTAATTCAATCCAAAAGAAGTTCTGTAAATTAAAATGATCAAAACATGGCTTGAGGGATGGGTAATCGTTCCCTACCTCTTTACATGTTTAACATCATGTTTTGTTATAGAGGCATTAAAAAAGACTCTGAATGATACCCTAGGTAATAAAAAATTTATTTTAAATTCAGGATAATATATTGGGTAATTTTTATCTTGAATTTCCATTATTTTAACAGTGTTTTCAATAAAGTAATTATACGCATATATATATATATACACACACACACACATACACATATATCTACATGGGAGTGTGGGGAAAGAAGCATTAGCTAGCTTTAATGCTTTCTACTTTTCTTAACAGGTTTTGTCTAAATCTGACAATCATGGGTAAAATTGAGGTTAGTTAAATACCAAGTTAATGTGAAGTTTAATAAAAATGGGTATCTGTTGAGAAGGCATTTTATTCCTGCCACTTAGGAACCACTTATCATGATCATAAATTAATAGTTACTTAATTCAGAATAGAGAGGTGGTTTCAGCTGAACCTGATAGACTGGTAGTCCCCATTTTAGTTTGCTTTTATTTTAGCTGTCAAAGGCAATGTACCAAAAATGGGTGTGCTTTTACAATGTGGATTTATTAGTTTACAAGTTTACAGTTTAAGGATGAGAAAAATGTCCAAATTAAGGTCTTATCAGACCATGTTTCTCCCTAAAGACTAGCTGATGGTGATACTTGACTCTCTGTCACATGATAAGGTGCATAGTGGCATTTGCTGGTCCCTCTCTTCTCTTTTAGGTTTTATTCCTTCAGCTTCTTGCTTCCATGACTTTCTCCTTCTCTTTCTTTTTCCCCACATTCATCCATTTATAAAGGACTCTAGTAAGAGAATTAGGACTAGCCCTGGACCATGCCTCAACTAAAATAAAAAGGCCATTAACTGAATCAAAAGGTCCTACTTACATACAATAGGTTCATACCCACAGGAATGGATTAACTTTAAGAACGTGATTTTCTGGGTTCCATATATCTTCAAACCATCACACTCACACCTCACCCTCTGAACCCCAAAAGACATGTTCTTTACATAGCAAATGTATTCCTTCCATCACAATATCCCAAAGCTTAACTCATTTTTGGTAACAATATTATTAATAAGTACAAAGTCTCATCAAAATCAGTTATAGGTGTGATCTGTCTTGAGGCAAAATTGTTCTCTGGATGTGGACCTATGAAACATAGAGAACAAGTTATCTGCTTCCAAATATAGAGAAGAAACAGCCATAGGATAAACATTCCTATTTCCATAGGGAGAATTAGAAGGAAAACAGGGATCACAGGTCCCAAACAATTCTGAAACCCTTCAGGGCACACTCCATTAGATTTCAAGGTCTGAGAGTGATTTATAGAATTACGCTTTGTCCTCTGGGCTTAATGGAGCAGCAGCTTCATCCTTTTCAAGGGCTTGTACAGTGGCTCTGCTCTCCCCAAACACAGAAGTGAAGGCTCCAACATCTCCAGGCATTGGAGGTGCTCAACTCCAATCTCATCAAGGATCGTGGTGGCAGCCAAGCTCTAGGCTCTACCCTCCTCAAGCATCTGGGGAGCAACTAGCCTCTCCGCAATCCCATAGTCATCTGAGAAAACTGGGGTGGTAACACTCTTCCTAAACAATGGGGCAGAATGTCTGCCCTTTCCAAGCTCTGGGGCATACTCACCCTTTTCACATACATGGGAGGGTCTGTTCTCTTAGCCTGAGAAGATACCTCTAGTCCAGACCTCAGTTTTCATGTTTCTGCATTTGAAGTCAATCTATCCTTTTTCTGCCCCTTTTAGGTGAGGCTGGCAATAGTTCTATTCATACAGATCTCACAAAAATCTTGTGGGTTTCACATGTAGCACGCAGGAGTCCCAACAGTCAAACAATCGGACTTTTCACAAATCCTTTTTGGATAACTGACTGCATTTCCAAACTTGACTTGCACTGAAATGACTGACTGGTCCAATTTCAGTTAAATCCTCACATGGGGCAGGATTTAACTGAATCCTCACACCCTCTAACACCCCCCTTTCATATGTATTTATCATGTCTGTCTGTCTATCTGCCTACCTACCTAAATCTGTCCTTCTGTCCTTCTCTCTCTTGTCATTAGCTGATCAGATGCCTGCCGGCTGAAGACCTATCCTGATCCTGGAATGGAGAGATGGAGCAATGGAAAAAACTGATCAGTTCTATTTCTCAATCCCACAGGACAAGAAAGAACCTGCTAGAGAGAGCAGAAGCTAACAGACTTCAGGGGAATTCACTGAATTTGGGATAAACACGTGCTGCTTTAAGGACTAAAGGAGTTGAGTTCTGTGGAGAGGGGGAATCTCTCCATTTCGCCTTTGAGTGCAACAAGACTTGCAGGCATCCATTAGGAGGCCATAAAGGAAGAAATTCCTCAGACTTGGCACTGAGTATACCTGAGAAGTACCCTGGAGAAAGACCAAAGCAAAGGGGGCCTCAGGGACCTCAGGCACTGGGATGGAGTCCTATGCAGCAGATAGAGAATAATAAACCAAGGAAAGTTAAGTCTGTGTTATGTTAATGTGGCCTCATTTGTAATGTCCTTTTGAGGAAGCCTGGGTACATTCTGGTTATATAAAGAAAAAGTTCTTAAATAATCTGAGATCCCAGCAAACTGACATTTTTCTCTGAGAGGAATATTGAAGAAAATATGATTTCCCACAGTAAACACTAGAATATTGCTAATATTCCTTCCAAGTAAGGGAAGTTGCATTTTATTTTACCTCAAAAGTAGATGGCACCTTAACAAAAGAAAAAACAAAAACAAAATTTGGGTAAAAGAAGCATTACAGAGAATAATTACTATTTTACCAAACTATGAAAGAATTTTCCTTACACACTGATTGATTCTTATTTGCTAGACATGTGGAAAAGAGAATTTAGTGTGAAAACACCGTGTTCCTTTTAGTTAAAAAATTACTTCAAATTCCTAAAAAAAAAAGAGAGATAATCTAAATTTCAGAAAGTAGCACTGATTCCAAAATATTTAATATAAAATGAAGTTCTAATACCCAAATTTAGCCACCTGTTATTTTATTTACTCGTCCCAATGCCACCTGCAAACAAAGTCAGAGCCAACATGGCAAGGAAGTTAGAGCAATGGTGAATGATGCAGGCAGGTTAATTAGCCTTTAGTGTCCATTCACTCAACTATAAAATTCCACAGTGGATAAGAAAATCTCTAAAATTTCTGTTTCTTCAAGTAATAGACATTGGAATGAGCTGAAAATATTCAATGAGTTGGTATATTGTATAATCTACAGAGAAAGTTTGCAGTCAAGTCAAATGGCAGGGGACTAATACCTTTGTCAAACTTAAGGAAACTTAAAAAGCATAATGAAACACAGCCACATGCCACCCACAAAATTTAGTCACTTTGCTTTTTGGACACACTTGATGGTTCATTAGATCCCGTATGACATTTTCTCTGCCATAAGGAGGGGTAACTCTCTGCAACCAACACCTAACTTTCCAGTTCATTGGACTCATCCAGGACAGCTAAGAAAATGATGGTGATGGAAAACACCCATCCCCCAAAATCAGAATATCTACAAGTAGGCAAGACAGTTCCATCCATCTGCCCCATGGGAGCTAAGCCCCCTTTCAATCGGAAACAGAGTGGGCATCAACATACCCGAATCCTCAAGACTGAGGAATGAACAAATAAGGAGAGAATGCAACTATGGACAAAAGTTGACTTATTATTATTTTAGTAATGGAAGAACTTGTAACATTGATATAAAGGCAGTGGTCACCAGAAGTTCTGAGGGGAGGGAGAGGGAAGAATTGATGTAACATGGGGCATTTTGTGGACTTTGGAATTGTTCTGCATGACATTGCAATGATGGATACAGGCCATTATATATTTTGTCAAAACCTATAAAATTGTGTGGTGCAAAGTGTAAGTCACAATGTAAACTAAGACCATGGTTAATAGCAATGCTTCAATATGTGTTCATCAGTTGTTAACAAATGTACCATGCTAATGAAAGATATTGTTAATGGGAAGAAGTGTGGGATGGAGAAGGAGTTGGGTATATGGGAATACCATATATTTTCAGTGTAACATTTATGTAATCCAAAGCTTCTTTAAAAATAAAGAAAAAATAAATAAATATAAATTTAAGAAGAAGGGGCAACTCTTATGTGTCACCTTTGCTGACCCATAAAGAAAATCCACTCCACAAGCTAGTCTCTTTAGGATCTATCCTTTATATTACTGAAATCATGTAGTCATAAAAAAGTCTGTGCTGTAAGCATACCCTCTCCACACCAAGCTTGTCACTAAATGTGTTCATTTTTACAGACATACGTATATTGTGTATGTGTGTAAGTAAAAGTTAATGGCACAGACCTTTGACACTTACTTTCCTGAGGCAGAATAATGCCCCTCCAAGGATATTCACATCCTAATCTCTGAATATGTTACTTTACATGGCAAAAGGAACTTTGCAGATGTGATTAAGTTAAGGACCTTGATATAGGAAGATTATTGTGGATTATGTGGGTGGACCCAATGTAATCTCAAGAGTCCTTAGAAGATGAAGGCCGAGCTGGACCCTGAGCCTCTGCAAAGTTGCAACACCTACTCTCTGGCTCATTGGACTTACCCAGTTCAGCTAACAGGGAGGTGAGGATGGTCAACCACAACACCAAGGAACTGAGAGAGTCTACAGCTGCAAGCAGGAGAATCCCATCCATCAGCCATGTGGGATTAAACCTCCTCTTGATTTAGAGGTTGAGTGAACATAGGCATCCCAGGGTCCTCAGGATGGAGGAATAAATATGGATTAGAGAGGACTTACTGGTATTCTACTATAGAATTATTGTGACTCTAACATGGAAGAAACGGTATCATTGATGTGGAGACAGCGGCCACAGGAGTTGCTGCGGGCAGGGAGAGGGAAGAAGAGGTGTGATGTGGGGGCATTTTCGGGACTTGGAGTTGTCCTGAATGATATTGCAGGGACAGATGCAGGACATTATCTATCCTGCCATAACACACTGAACAGACTGGGAGAGAGTGTAAACTACAACATAAACAATAATCCATGCTGTTTAGCAGTGCTCCAAAATGTATTCATCAAATGCAATGAATGTACCACACTTATGGAAGCGGTTGTTGATGTGGGAGGAGTGGGGGTGGGAATGGGGTGGGGAGTGGGGTATATGGGAACCTCTTATATTCCTTTATGTAACATTTTGTGTGACCGATGTATTTTTTTAAAAGATAATAATTAAAAAATAAATAAAAGGGAAAAAATAAGGTAAAGGCAAGAGGCAGAAGGCAAAAGCAGAGGTCAGAGATAAAGATTTTAAAATGCTATCCTGCTGGCCTTTAAGATGGAGGAAGGAGCCATGAGTCAAGGAAAGTAGGTGCCGCTAGAAACTGGAAAACACAAGGAAATGGTTTCTTCTCTAGAACATCCAGGAGAAGAAAGTCCTGGTGACACCTTGGTTTTAACCCCCCAAGATTCATTTTTAATTTCTGATGTCCAGAAATGTAAGATATTAAACTAGAGTTGTTTTAAGCCACTAGATTTGTGGTTATTTGTTACAGTAGCAATAGAAAATTCATCTATTCTCTAATAATGTAATGTCTCTAGACATTATGCAAACACAATCTACCCTTCCCACTTTGCAGATAGAAAACAAGAAGGATCAGTGATGTGTATATCTCTTCTACACAGTTTAATGAATTTTCCAAAGCTCAATCTTAGAAACAAATGAAACAATTGTGAATTAAAGCCTTCGAGATCTGATAAACTACACAGAGGTACTGAATGGTTCCATGAAAGAGATTGATGGTCCTGCTAGAAATTATGTCCTTTAATGTATGTTCTGCTGAGATATATCCTTTCCTAAATTCATGTTATGGATATAAAAGGAGATCCACTGATAACAAAAGAGGGCTCTTTTTAAAACATGCTGCGATAAATCTTTCTTATAAATCAGGGATTTCTCGCCTGGAGGTACATAAAGAAAGAGGACTCTGGAGAAAAATCAAATGTTCAGAAATTCTCCATTATTTCTTTTTAAGTACCATATGTGAAGTACTGGCTCTGAAATGCCTTTCTTGGGTAATCCAGTAGAGACAGCACTTATAATAATTATTTCATCATGACATGATGTGAGGAAATTTTTCTGACAATTCTTGACCAGATGACTAGACTCCTCCACAGGAAAACTATTATCAGGCAAGCATTCTAGATGAAGCCATACAGGTCAGGTAATGGCATGAAATAGGTTTTCCAAAAATAATTTTTAAAAAGACCTATATTTTGTTACTTTATAAGTAAACATCTGATATTAAAACTTTATATACTGATATTATTTAAATATAGCTTATTAAGAAGAAATATTTATCTGTACAAAAATATTTCATATATTACATAAAAACCTTACTAAGTCCTCCCAACTTTAGTTACATTCAAGTTTCTTTCAAGGCCACTTTTCCTGTTCTTTCCTCAGATGGGGAAAATATGATTGAATTCCAGATGTTAAGTCAAAAGGCCAGGGAGTAGATGTAGCTCAAGTGGTTGAGCGCCTGCTTCCCATGTAAGAGGTCCTGGGTCCAATCTTCAGTATTTCCTAAAAACAAACAAACAAATGAAAAAACCAAGTCTTATTGGGAGTGGATGTAGCTCAGTGATTGAGCACTTGCTTCTTATATATGAGGCCCCCCTGAGTCTCCTTAAAAAAAAATAGAAAAAGATAAAGGACATTGATTGTACTCTTTGGATGGATTGCATGGTGTGTGATTAAAACTGTTTTTAAAAAAATTCAAAGGGTACACACAGACTTTACTTTGACCTAATTAAGGAACCTTGTTATCAGTCTGAAGGGACCCATTACATGAGGGCTATACTTTTTCTTCCACCGTCTCATAAATTTCCATTTTGCTATTACTTATCTTGGGCTTCATATTTCTTTGCCAGGTTCTATGTGCAAAATACCATACTATCTAAATAACTCTGGGTAAATCACTTTAACCTCAGTTTCCTAAACTGTGAAATGGAGATTAATAGCATGAATTCCAAAGGGTTGTTGTGGGATTAAATAGGGTCATTACTACAAATAGTTTAGTATACCTTGCTCTTATACCAAGTGGTTACTATCAGAAAACACACAAAAAACCCCACATACACATTCCAGGAAATAATATTTATGAATATTCCATAAATTTGAAGAGACAAGAAAGTAGACCATTATTTATGCTTGTCAACTCTCTGCCAGGCAAGTTACAGGCATATCTCATTTAGTCCTCTCACATCTGATGAGGTAAACTTATTAACACACTTATACATAAGAAAATGGAAAGATTAGTTAAGTTGTTTAAGGTTCCAGAGCTGGCAAATAATGAAAAGGAAGCTTCAACCCTTGTCTCTCTGACACTAAAGCCTTCTATTTTTATCATGTTGCCTCCCAGCTTCACAGAAAAGTAAAGTATATCTTCATCCAACAAAGATAGCAAAGACTGCTTGAATGTGCTTTCTTTCCTAAGCTGTATCCTCTGAGAGTGTAATATCAAAAAAACAACAATGTTATCACATAAAATATCAAGACAGCATTCTCAGGAAGGGCAGAATCTTCTCAGAAGGAGGCTCTGTTAAATTCTCTAACAGGACATGCTCTTCACACCCTGAAAAGGAGTCAAGATGCCAAGAGAGGAACTGAAACCAGTCTGCATTAGTTTATGGACAATCCTCTCCCCATTTGGGCAAGGAAATCTTTATGCATTACTATCTATAATTTGTATAAGATTGTTTCCTACCACACATCCTGCAAGAAGACAGTTTCCTTTGTCTTACTATGGTTTACATTGTCTCTTTGAAGTACTGTTTGTCCATGAGAGGTTGGGGTTATGTCTGAGTGTAGGAAAGAGAGAGGTGGAGAGGAAAGGAAAGAGGGACACTGTCCAAGAATTTCCACAGGAGACCAGAAGCAGATTTGGAGGGCATGGAATCATGCAAAGACCTATCATCAAACACCTCCAGTAGAGGGCGAGGTGAGAGATACCACGTGAGTGCAGAATTCAGGGACCCCACCCCAAAGATCCCACATGTTTTCAGAACAGGTATAAATCCCTTAGGAAATGTGCTGCCAAAGATTATTGAGTCCTATTGCCTTGGTTTGGAATAAGATGAGAGGGAATGGTTTCTAGGAAAAGGATTATATGTTGGGAGTTTCCTGGAGTTAGTTCAGGATTTATTCTGTGAAAATGAAAAGGAGATGATCTCTGAATAGAGACAAAGAGGGAGAACCTTAAGAGCAAAAACTTCATATGCTCATGAGGAGATATCTGTGAAGGGCTTACCTTTTCCTTTTCCTTGGCTTCTGAGAAACCACCATATTTAGTCTGACCAAGACTGCCTACAATGATAGCTATGAATAAAACCATCCTTGCCAGTTGCACATTGTAAGGTGGTGCAGTTTTTTCTTCAAAACATCAGATGTTGAGTTGTTTTCCTCTTAGCTGTAATTTCCTTTAGTTAATTTTGTTAACATATGTATTTTTATTAGGTAACTTGTAAGTTTACAAAATAATCATGCATAATGTGTAGCATTCCCATACATCACCTCTCCACCAACACCTTCTTGTGGAACATTTATAACAGATTATGAAAAAACATCATCAGACTATTCTCACTATGGTCCATAGCTTACATTTGTTATGTTTTTTCCACCCACATCTATTATTAACACCATATATTAGTATTGTACATTTGTTGTGATTCATAAGAGAATACTCTCATATTTGTACTAACAACAGTTCATCTTCCACTACATGGTTTACTGTGTTTTAACGTCCCAAATCTTATACAATTTATTCTAAGTGTACAATCAGTGGCTCTTATTTTCATCACAGAGTTGAGCCCTCACACCGAGTAAATTTTTCAACATTTTCCTTAGTACAAAAGAAAAAATTCCATACATCCCTATTCTTGACCTATGGCATTGATATAATACCTTCTTTATATTGTTGGAAGAATATTACACTATTGCTGTTAACTGTAGTCCATAAATTACATTAGTTGTATTTTCCTATGCATCAGTATATTCTCACCACCTTGTAATACTGACATACATTTTTTTCTCATTCATAGAAAAACACTTGTATTTGTGATATTAACCACAATCCTCATCCATCTCTGGGTTCACTATGTTATTCAATTCCTAGATTATTTTCTAGTTTTCTTTCCATTGACATTTACATCCCTATTCTATCTCTTTAGCCACAGTCTCATTTTATAAACCATCTGTGTTAGTTACACTCACTATAATGTGTTACCACCAACTCTATCCATTTCCACACATTTACAGTCAAGCTAGTTAAAAATTCTACATACATTAAGCATCAGTAACACTTCTCAGACTACATCCTTTCTCCTAGTAATGTATACTCTAGGTTTTAAATCCATGTATTTATTCTTCATATTTAGTTCATATAAGTGAGACCATACAATATTTTTCTCTTGTGTCTGGCTTATTTCACTCAGCATAATGTCCTCAATATTCATCAATTCTGTCATAGGTGTCCCAATTTCATTTCTTCTTACAGTAACATAGTATTCCATCATAGTAGATACCACATTTTGCCTATCCATTCATCAGTTGATGGACACTTGGGTTGCTTCCATCTTTGGGCAATTGTGAATAACGGCACTCTTAACATTGGTATGAAAATGTCTGTTTGCATCACTGTTTTCAGTTCTTTTGGATATATTCCTAGTAGAGAGATTGTTGGATCATATGAGAGTTCTATATTTAGCTTTCTAAGGAGCCACCGAACTGTTTTCTACAGAGGCTGCACCATTTTACATTCCCACCAACAGTGAAGGCGTATTCCTATTCCTCCACATCCTCTCCTGTACTTGTTGTTTTCTGTTCTTTAAATAATGGCCATTCTCTGAGGTGTGAGATATCGCATTATAGTTTTGATTTGCATTTCCCTTATAACTAGTGATATTGAGCATTTTCTCATGTACTTTATCGCAATTGTATTTCCTCTTTGGAGAAATGTCTAAGTCTTTTGCCCATTTTTAAAATGTATTGCTTGTTCTTTTATTGTTGTGTTGTATGATCTCTTTTTATAGCATGGAAATCAAACTCTTATCAAATATGTGATTTCCAAATATTTTCTCCCAATGAGTGGGTAACCTTTACACATTCTTGACAAGTCCTTTGAAGCTAAAAAGTGTTTAAGTTTGAGGAGGTCCCATTTATGCATTTTTTTTTTTCTTTTCTTGCTTGTGCTTTGGGTGTAAGGTATAAGAAACCACCACTTACCACCAGGTCTTGAAGATGTTTCCCTATATTGTCTTCTAGCTTCTATATTGTCTTCTAACTTTTATATTTAGGTCTTTGATCCATTTTGAGTTAATTTTTGTATAAGATGTGAGGTGTGGGTCCTCTTTCTTTCTTTTGAATGTGGCTATCCAGTTCTCCTAGCACCATTTGTTGTAAAGATTCTTATGGCCCAGCTGAATGGGCTACAGAGCCTTGCAAAAATCTCTTGACCCACAGCAGATGTGGCTCAAGCAGTTGAGTGCCCGCTTCCTACATGGGAGGTTCAGGTTCGGCTCCTGGTGCCTCCTAAAGGATGTGGCTCAACTGATGGAGTGTCCATCTACCATATGGAGGGTCCAGGGTTTGATCCCCAGGGCTTCTTCACCCGTGTGGTAAACTGGCCCATGTGCAGTGCTACCATATGCAAGGAGTGCTGTGCCACACAGGGGGGTCCCCGCATAGGGGTACTCCACACGCAAGGTGTGCACCCCTCAAGGAGAGCTGCCCCATGTGGAAAAAACCTGCAGCCTTCCCAGGAGTGGCACCACACATGGAGAGCTGGCACAGCAGGATGACATAACAAAAAAGAAATGCAGATTCTCAGTGCCGCCTGATAATGCAATTAGATGCAGAAGAACACACAGTGAATAGACACAGAGAGCAGACAATGGGGGGGAGGGGAGAGAAAGAAATAAAGGAAATCTTAAAAAAAACACACAAAAGAAAAAATCTCTCCATTAAAAAAAAAGACAATGAACAGACATCAAACAAAAACAATGAGCAGACAATAAGCAAAAACAATGAGCGGATGAGTAAAAACAGTGAGCAGATAACAAGCAAACAACGAACAGGCAACAAGCATGAGTCTCCAAAAAAGAGTCAGGCAGTCATCAGAGGGATAATGCTTACGCATGACACAGTAGGGTACCAGAGACAGCCAAAGTAGATAGAAACCCAAGCACTGGTTCTCCTGGGGGCTACAGAGACACACAGGTTCTGTGGTCTTGGCAGATGGCGCTGGAGTTCAGGGCCATGTCAGTTGGCCCTACTTTGGGATTTGTGTTCCTGAGTGTGATGGAGTTGGACTCAGATATGATCTTTCTGCACATACTTCTTCTGTTCCTTTTACCGGACCTATGGTTGGTGTTTGGGTTGGTATATACACAGGAGACCTGAGTCTCTGGACTGTCCATGTGGCAGCCAGGCCCTGAGCCTCAGCAGGCTTGCAACTCTTACCCTCTGGTTTATTGGGCTTACCCTGGCCAGCTAACAGAGAAGTGAAGAAGGTCAACCTCCACACCAGGGAGCCAAGAGTGCCTACATCTGCAAGCTGGAAAATTGCATCCATCATTCACGTGGAATCTAAGCTTCCTCTTGATGTAGAGGGGGACTGGACTTAACCATCCCAGGGTCCACAGAATGGAGGAATATAGATTAGAGTGGACTTACTGGTGTTCTGCAGGGGAACTACTGTGATTAGTAAGGGAAGAAATTGTAATATTGATGTGGAGAAAGTGGCCAAGGTAGCTGCTGATGGTAGGGAGAGGGAAGAAGAAATATGATGTGGGCACATTTTCAGGCTTTGGAATTGTCCTGGGTGGTGCTACAGGGACAGATGCTGGACGTTGTGTGTCCTTCCATGGCCCACTGGGTGGACTGAGGGACAGTGTAGACTACAATGTAGATCACTGTCCACGTGGTGCAGCAGTGCTCCAAAATGTATTCACCAGGTACAGTGAATGTACCATGATGATGGAAGAGGTTGGTGATGTGGGAGGAGTGGGGTGATGGGGTAGAGGGTATATGGGGACCTCATCTTTTTTGAATGTAACATTTAAAAGAAAATAAATTTTAAAAAAACAAAAACAAAAACAAATGAGGAGGGAGCAGATGTGGCTCAAACAGTGGATTGCCTGCCTCCCACATGGGAAATTCCAGGTTTGAATTCTGGTGCCTCCTAAAGAAAAATCAGACAGTGAGCAGACAATGAGCAAAACCTTTGAACTGACAACAAGCAAAAACAATGAGCAAAAACAACTAGCAAAACAGATGAGGGAACCATCATAGGGGGGTAAAAATGCCTCAATTCTACAAAGTTCTCAATAAAATAGCAAATAAAAAAAAATCACTTGACCATAGATGTGGGGGTCTGTTTCTGAACCATCAATTTAGTTCTATTAGGGAAGCGGACTTGGCCCAGTGGTTAGGGCGTCCATCTACCACATGGGAGGTCTGCGCTTCAAACCCCGGGCTTCCTTGATCCGTGTGGAGCTGGCCCATGCACAGTGCTGATGCGTGCAAGGAGTGCTCTGCCACGCAGGGGTGTCCCCTGCATAGGCAAGCTCCACGTGCAAGAAGTGCACCCTGTAAGGAGAGCTGCCCAGCACAAAAAAAAAGTGCAGTCTGCCCAAGAATGGCGCCACACACACGGAAAGCGCCACACACAGCAAGATGACACAACAAAAAGAAACACAGATTCCCAGTGCCACTGATAAGGATAGAAGCAGTCACAGAAGAACACACAGTGAATGGACACAGAGAGCAGACAACTGGGGTGGGGGGAGGAGAAGGGGAAGGGGAGAGAAATAAATAAAAAATATATCTTTAAAAAAAAATTTAGTTCCATTGGTCTATATGTCTATCTTTATGCCAGTACTATGCTGTTTTTTTGTGCCATTGTATCTGGTTAATATGCTTTAAAGTCTGGAAGTGAAAGTCCTCCAACTTTGTTTTCCCTTTTTAATGTTTCTGGCTATTCGACGCCCCTTACACTTCCATATAAATTTGATAATCAGTTCTGTCATGCCTGCACAAAGGCTGTTGGAATTTTTATTGGTATTGTATTAAACCTGTATATCAATTTGGGTAAGATTGATACCTTATGGTATTTAGTCTTTCAATCCATGAACACAGTATGTTCTTCCATTTATTTAGGCCTTTGATTTCTTTCACAATGCATTGTAGTTTTCTAAATACAAGCACTTTACATTCTTAGTTAAGTTTATTCCTAAATATTTAATTCTTTCAAATGGTATTGTAAAAGGAATTTTTTCCTGACTTACTCTTCATAGTTCTCATTACTAGTGTATGAGAAACTAGCAATGAGAAACAATACTGGTGTTTGTGTATTAATCTTGCATCCTGTCTCTGCTAAATTCACTTGTTAGCTCTTGTAGCTTTGTTGTAGATTTTTCAGGACTTTCTAGGTATAGGCTCATATTACCTGCAAAGAGCAAAAGTTTAAATTTTCCCTTTCCAATTTGTATACCTTTTATTTCTTTTTCTTGCCTGATTGCTCTAGTTAAAACCTTTAGCACTATATTGAAGAACAGTGGTGACAGTGGACATCCTATCTTGTTCCTGATCTCAATAGGAAAGCTTTCAGTTTTACATCATTGGAGTATAGTGTTGTGGGTTTTTCATATATGCCCTTTATAATGTTAAGAAACTTAGCTTCAATCCCCATCTTTTGGAGTGTTTTTATTAAGAAAGGATACTCTATATTGTCAAATGCCTTTTCTGCATCAATCAAGATAATCACATGATTTTTCTTCGTTGATATATTATTGTGGTGTATTACATTGATTGATTTTCTTGTGTTGAACCACCCTTGCATGCCTTTTATAAAACTCACTTGATCATGATGAAAAATTCTTTTAATGTGATGCTACATTCAATTAGCGAGTATTTTGTTAAGGGTACTTTCATCCATATTTATTAGGGAAATGGGTCTGCAATTTTTTTTTTCCATAATATCTTTATCTGGCTTTGGTATTAGGGCAATTTGGCTTATAGAATTAGTTTGGTATATCCCTTCCTGTTCAATATTTTGAAAGAGTTTGTGTAAGACTGATGTTCATTCTTCTTTAAATGCTTGGTGGAATTCGCCAGTGAAGACATCTGGTACTAGATTTTTCATTTTAGGGAGTTGTTTGATAACTGTTTCAATCTCTTTGCTTGTGATTTGTTTGTTAGGATCTCCTATTTCTTCTATGGTCAGTTTTAAGTTGTTAGTATGTTCCTAGGAATTTTTTTCACTTCAAGTACATTGTCTAGTCTGCTGATGTACAGTTGTTCATAGTATCCTATTATGGCCTCTTTTATTTCTGTGGGGTAGGTAGTAATGTCCCCACTTTCATTTCTGATTTTATTTATTTGCATTTTGTCTCTTTTTTTTTCTTTGTCAGTCTAGATAAGGGTTTATCAATTTTTCTAATCTTCTTGAAGAACCAATTCTTGGTTTTGTTAATTCATTCTATTGTGTTTTGTTAACAATTTCATTTATTTCTGCTCTGATAACCATCATTGCATTCCTTCTCTTTGCTTTGGGAATAGTTTACTGTTATTTTCTAGCTCCTCCAGCTGTATAGTTTGGTCATTGATTTTAGCTCTTTCTTCTTTTTTCAGTGTAAGTATTGAGGGCTATAAATTTCCCTCATGGTATTGCCTTCACTGCATCTATCAGGTCTGATATATTGTTTCCTCATTTTCATTGGTTCAAAGTATTTATTGATTTCCCTTGAGATTTCTTCTTTTATCCACTGCATATATGACTGTGTTGTTTAATCTCCATATATTCATGAATTTTCCCTTATTCTACGTATTCTTGATTTCCAACTTTATTCCATTATGACAAGAGAAAGTACTTAGTATAATTTCCATCTTTTAAAATTGACTGAGATCTGTTTTCTGAGCCAACATATGCTCTATCCTGGAGAAAGATCCTTGAGCAATTGAGAAAAATATATATCCTGTTATTTCGGGGTGCAATGTTCTGTACATATCTGTTAGATTAAGTTCATTTATGAAATTATTCAAGTTCTCTTTTTCTTTATTGATCACCTACCCGGATGTTCTATCCAATGATGAGAGCGGTGTATTGAAACCTCCAACTATTATTGTAAGACATATATATCTTCCTTCAGGTTTGCCAGTGTGTGCCTCATGTATCTTGGGGCATCCTAGTTAGGTGTGTATATGTTTATCATTTTTATGTCTTCCTGGTTAATTGTCCCTTTTATTAATACTTAATGTTCTTCCTTGTCATAAATAGCAACTTTGTTTTTAAAAGTCTATTTCATTTGATATAGTGTAGTTACTCCAGCTTTTTCTTTTTTTCTCCTTGTGTGGAGTATCTTTTTCCAGCCTTTAACTTTCAATCTATTGGTATCCTTGTGTCTAGGGTGAGTCTCTTGCAGACAGAATATAGGTGGCTCACATCATCTTTTTTTTTTTTTTTTAGCAAAATTGTACTATCTTTCTTTTAAAGATATGTAAATCACACAAAATATCATATTAAAAAATATAGGAGGTTCCCATATACCCCACTACCCACCCCCACCCCCACTCCTCCCACATCAATGACCTCTTCCCTCAGTGAGGCAATTTAATTGCATTTGATGAGTACATTTTGGAGCACTGCTACACCGCATGAATTATAGTTTACATTGTAGTTTACACTTTCTCCCAGTTCATTTAGTGGGTTATGGCAGGATATATAACGTCCTGTATCTGTCCCTGCAATATCATTCAGGACAACACCAAGTGCCAAAAATGCCCCCATATCACATCTCTTCTTCCCTCTCTTGGCCTTCAGCAATTCCCGTGGCCACTGTGTCCACATCAATGACACAATTCTTCCATTGATAGAGTCACAATAGTTCTATAGTAGAATGCCAGTAAGTTCACTCTAATCCATATTTTGTTTCTCCATCCTGTGGACCCTGGGATGGTGATGTCCATTCCATCTCTAAATCAAGAGGGGGCTTGGATCCCACATGGTTGATGGATGAGCTTCTACTGCTTGCAGTTGTAGACTCTTAGTTCCCTGGGGTGGTTGTTGACCATCTTCACCTCCCTGTTAGCTGGCCTGGGTAAGTCCAATGAACTGGTAAGTAGATGTTGCAACTCTGCTGAGGCCCAGGACCCAGCTGGCACATGGACAGTCCAGAGATTCAAGTTTCCCTAGCATACACCAACCCCAGCACCAATCATAGGTTCAGTAAAGTGACAGAAGAGACATTTCAAGGGTGGTCACATCTGAGTCCAACTCTATCACACCTAGGAGAACAAATTCCAAAGTAGGGCCCACTAACATTGAACTCCAGAGCATTCTGCCATAGACTATAGAACCTGTGTGTCTCTGTAGCCCTCAGGCGAACCACTTCCTGGGGATGTATCTACTTTGGATTTCTCTGGGATCCTGTTGAGATGTGCATAAATATGACCCTTCTGATAAACTCCCAACTCATTTTGAAGTCTCTTAGCCATATAAACTCATTTGTCTTTACCATTTCCCCCTTTTGTCCAAGATCTTTTTCTGGTTGCATCACCAGCTGGTGATTGGTAGTAATCCCTGTGATAAGGAGGTGCAAACCAGGAGTTATGTTCCATGCTGCGGGGAAGGTAATGCAATACATGCTGAGTTTGGCTTAGCAAGAGGCCACATTTGAGCAACATGGAGGTTCTCAGGAGGTAACTCTTAGGCATCCTGTAGCTCTAGGCCTAGTTGGAATTTCAAGCACACAGGCTCATAAGCATAGTCATCAGTATCAAGGGTCCATCACTGGATCATCCTTCTTCACTGGTCTTTGCCCTTGCACTTGGGAGACTTGCTGTTCCACTGGGGAATGTGATAGAGATCCCGCACTGGGAACTCCACACTCCCTCAGTTGTCATGTATAACTCTACCTACTATGACAGTACCCAGTGAATATCTGGACATATTTATATGTCCTATATACATGCCCTGGAGAACTCCCTCCCACCCATGCATCCCCCATCAATGACACCCCACACCAGTGCTCCTCCCCTGCCATAGTTTAACCCCTCTATGATTCAAAACTTCTTAAAAAATGAAGTCTAATATATTGCCAAGTTCAATTAGTAGGAAAATAAAACAGTAATGATAGGTTTGAAGATTAGAAATAGAACACATAATAATTTAGAAAAAATAATATAAAAAATAAATTGGAGTATTAAAAATGAAAAATATCATAAAACTTTGTTTTTGACATTTTGCCTTTCATCACTGTAATAGATGTTACCCTGTATGTACAGTGGTAAGGCAATCTCTTCCATTCCTTCCTCAGTGTCTACATCCTTTTCTTTAAATTTTTAATTTTGTCTTCAAAAAAGCTTTAGATCACAGTAAAGTCACGTATACAATATAGGGGAATCCCATATCCCCAACATCAGACCCTTTTCACCCTTCCCTAGCAATGATCTTTTTACATATGGATGTTATATTTGCTACAGCTGATGTACAGATATTGAAACATAGCTATTAACCATGGTTCCATTATAGTTTACAGTATGGTTTATATTTTAGACTGTACATTTTACCAAATTTTTGGTTACATTATGGTTTATATTATGATTTACATTTTAGACTATACACTTTTATAAATTTTTCGTGAAATTTCACATGGCTGATATCCATCACTGCATGATCTCATGGAACACTTCCATTGCTTCCCAGTTACCCCCTATTCCATATATTCTATTCCTCTCTTCTCCTCCCCTTGGGGCCTACAGTGACAACCAAGATCCACTGCTTGAAAGACAAGATTCATAGATACTTGTAACAATCCTGAGGACTTGACACACTAGTCTGTCCTCTCTCATCGGGCACCACCCATGCTCTCAAGAGACACCCTCCCCTCTGTTTGAGAACATCAGGTTTCTCCAGGATGGGGGTACAACACCTTCTTACTCATTGTATGGGTCTCCACCCACTGATATAACACACTGTAACAAGAAGAGCATTCACACCCTCCCTAGAAGCCTTCCCAGGGGCATCCTGTATCATATGTCCCCTGTCAAACACCTTTAACAAGCAACCATTCCTTATTATATTTTCTAAAGTGTTTTGTCACTATTATAGTTTCAACCATGTACCTGACAATCTCCCATATTCATCTGTTCCCCCAAATCCTCCCCCAAAATCCATGGACCATCTGACCTATCCTCTCAACCCTAGCCACCCTCAAGCCTGCAAAGCCCCACCCAATAGTATCCCTAAGTCCCCGTCTTATCCCTTCACTGCACGACTACTTACCTCCACTCTAACATAGATTTTGCGCATATAAGCACAGGTCACAACTTTCCTCCCCCACCCCCATTTCCTGTAAGCCTATTATCTAGACTCTACCTCTCAGAGACAGTTTGATTTGCTTAATTCATATGAGAGAGGTCATGACTACATGTTGTCCTTCAATGCCTGTCTTGCTTCACTTACCATAAGGTCCTCAAGATTCATCCATGTTATCCCATGACTTTATACTGTATTCCTTCCTACAGCTTAGTAGTATTCCATTGTATGTATACACCACATTTTGTTTACTCATTCATCTGTTGATGGGCATTTGGGTTGATTCCAACTTTTGGCAACAGTGAATAATGCTACTATGAACATTGGTGTGCATTTATCAGTTCGTGTCCTTGTTTTCAGTTCTTCTGGGTATATACACAGCCATGGAATTTCTGGGTCATATGGCAAATCTATAGCTAGTTTTTTGAGGAACCACCAAACTGTCCTCCAGAATGGCTGGATCCTTCTACATTCCCACCAACAGTAGTGAGGGTTCCCATTCCTCCACATTCTCTCCAACACTTGTAGTCCTCTGTTTTTTTAATAGCCACCAGTCTAATGGGTGTAAGATGATTTGCATTTCCCTAATAGCTAGTGATGCTGAGCATGTTTTCATGTGCTTTTTAGTCTTCTGTATTTCTTCTTTAGAGAAGTGTCTGTTCAAATCTTTTGCCCATTTTTTGGATGGATATTTGTCTTTTAATTTTTGAGATACAGGATTTCTATATATATTTTGTATATTAGGCTCCTATTAGATATATGGTTACCAAATATTTTCTCCCATTGGGGAAGCTATCTTTTCACTTACTTGATAAACTCCTTTCAGGTGCAAAACACTTTAATTTTGAGAAGGTTCCATTTATTTATTTTTTTCTTTTGCTGCTCGTGCTTTGGGTGTGAAATTCTTGAAGCCATTTCCTATTAAAACTCCTGTAGATTCTTCCTTATACTGTCTTCCAAGGTATTTATGGTCTTGGCTCTTATATTTAGATCTTTGATCCATCTTGAGTTAATTTTTGTATAAGGTGTGAGATGTTAATCCTCTCTTCTTTTGCATATGGATATCCAGTTTGCCAAGCACCATTTCTTGAAGAGGCCATTCTCTCCCAATTATGTGGGCTGGTCGCCTTGTCAAATATCAGACGCTTGATATCTATATCAGAATTTTCAATTCAGTTCCAGTGGTCAGTATGTCCATCCTTGTGCCAATACTGTGGTATTTTAACCAGCTTTAACACACTATAGCTTTGTAGTATGTTTTAAAGTCAGGGAGTGTGATCCCTCCTATTTCATTTTTCTTTTTCATTATGTCTTTGGCTATTCAGGACATCTTTCCCTTCCAAATAAATTTCATAGTTAGTTTTTCCAGTTCATTAAGCAATACTGTGCTGGTTGTTATTGGGAATGCATTATATCTTTAGATCCATTTAGGTAGGATAGACATCTTGATTGTATTTGGTCTTCCTATCCATGAACAGGGACTATTCTTCCATTTATTTAGGTCTTCTTTGATTTCCTTTACCAGCGTTGTGTAGTTTTCTGTGTATAAGTCTTTTACATCTTTCATGAAATTTATTCCTAGGTATTTGATTTTTAAAAATTTATTATTGTAAATGGCATTTTTTTTCTTGATTTCCTCCTCAGATTACTCATTTTTGGTGTACAGAAATGCTACTGATTTTTGCACATTGATCTTATAACATAAGACTTTACTGAACACATTTATAAGTTCTAGAAGCTTTGTTTTAGATTTCTCAGGGCTTTCTATGTACAGGATCATGTTGTCTGCAAATAGTGAAGTCTGACTTCTTCCTTTCCAATTTGGATGACTTTTATATTTGGTTCTTGCCTCAATGCTCAAGCAACTACTTCTTACACAATGTTAAATAGGAAGGGTGATAGTGGGCATCCTTGTCTCATTCATGATCTTAGAGGGAAAGATTTTAGGATTTCACCATTGTAAATGATGTTAGCTGTGGGTTTTTCATATATACCCTTGATCATGTTCAGAAAGTTTCCTTCTATGATTTTTTTTCTCTTCAATCAGTTTATGTGGTGTATTACATTGATTGATTTTCTTATGTTGAACCTTCCTTGCATACCAGGGATGAAACCCACTTAGTCATGGTGTATAATTCATTTGATGTGTTGTTGAATATAATTAGCAAGTATTTTGTTGAGATTTTATCATCTTGGTTCATTAAAGAGATAGGTCTGTAATCTTCCTTTCTTGTGGTGTCTATGTTTGGCTTTGGTATTAGGGTAATGTTGGCATCATAGAATGAGTTAGGCAATGTTCCTTCTATTTCAAATTTTTAGAAGAGTTTAAGCATGATTGGTGCTAGTTCTTTCTAGAATATTTTGTAGAATTCACCTGTGAAGCCATCTGGCCCAGGGCTCTTCTTAGATGGGAGGTTTTTAATAACGGATTCTATCTCTTCACTTGTGATTGGTTTCTTCTTTCATCAATGTAGACTGCTTATGTGTTTCTAGGAATTTGTCCATTTGCTCTAAATTGTCCTTCTTGTTGGCATATAGATTTCAAAGTATCCTTTTATGATAATCTTTATTTCTGTGGGGTCAGTGGTGATATCCCCTTTTTCATTTTTTATTTTGTGTATTTGGATCTTCTCTCTTTTTTTGTCTTTGTTAGTCTAGCTAAGGATTCGTCAATTTTATTGATCTTCTCAGACAACCAGCTCTTTGTTTGGTTTATTTTTTTCAGTGCTTTCTTATTTTCTATTTCATTTAGTTCTGCTCTGATATTTGTTATTTCTTTCTTACTTCTTCCTTTGGGGTTAGTTTGTTGTTGTTGTTGTTGTTTTTTTACTAATTCCTCCAAGTGTGCAGTTAGGTCTTTGATTTTAGCTCTTCTTTTTTGATGTATGAATTTATAGCTATGAATTTCCTTCTCATTACAGCTTTTGCTTCATCCCATAAATTTTGATATGTTGTGTTTTCATTTTCATTAGTTTCAAGCTAGTTACTGATTTATTTTGAGATTTCCTCCTTGGCCCACTGTTTGTCTAAGATTGTGTTGCTTGACTTCCATACCTTTGTGCCTAATCTGGTTCTCTGGCCCTTGCAGATTTCCAGCTTCATTCCACTGTATTCAGAGATATTATTTTGTATGATTTCAATCTTTCTGAATACATTGAGACTTTATCTGTGGCCTAGCATGTGATCTATGTTGAAGAATGATCCATGTGCACTTGAGAAGAGTATATATCCTGCTGCATTTGGGTGTAAGGTTCTGTATATGTCTATTAGTTCCATATCCTCTAATATATTATTCAAAGTCTTTGCTTCTTTATTGATTCTCTGTTGAGATGTTCTGTCTAATGGTGATAACGGTGTATTAAAGTCCCCCACTGTAAGTAGAGGCATCTATTCCTCACTTAGTTTTTCCAGTGTTTGCCTCACATATTTGGAGGTGCCCTGATTAGGTGCACAAATATTTATGATTGTTCTTTCTTCTTGAAAGATTACCCCTTTTACTAATATGTATTATCCATCTTTGTCTCTCACAAGAATTTTGCACTTAAAGTCTATTCTGTCCAATATTAGTATAGCTACTTCTGCCCTTTTTTGGTTATTGTTTGCTTTTAAGATTGTTTTCCAGCCATTCAGTTTCAACCTCCTTGAATCCCTGGGTCTAAGGTGGGTTTCTTGTAGTCAGCATATAGATGGGTCATATTTCCTTATCTATACTGCCAGTCTGTGTCTCTTGACAGGTGAATTTAATCCATTAACATTCAGTGTTATTACTCTCAAGAAATTACTTACATTCGCCATATTTTCTTTGGATCTATGTATGTCATATGTTGTTTTTATTTCTCCTTTTGTCTTTTTTAGTTGTTCTTATACTCTCCTCCAACTCTGACTCTCCTGTTTTTTCCTTTCCTCCTGCAGAACTACCTTTAGTATTTCTTGAAAGCAGGTTTCTTGTTGGCATACTCTCTTAGCTTCTGTTTATCTGTGAATATTTTGAACTCCATCATTTTTGAATACAAGCTTTGCTGGATAGAGTATTCTTGGCTGGAAATTTTTTTCTTTTAGTACCTTGAATATGTTCTACCACTGTCTTCTTGCCTCCATGGTTTCAGGTGAGAAATTAGCACTTAATTATTGAGCTTCCCATGTATGTGATGGTTCTCTTTTCTCTTGTTGCCTTCAGTATTTTCTGGTTGTCTTGAGCATTGGATAATTTGACAAGTATATGTCTTGGAGTAGGCCTGTTGGGATTTATCCATTCTGTCAGTTGGTGTCTTTTGATTGGGGAGTTTAATCCATTAATATTCAATGTTATTGTTGTAAAGGGAATTCTTACTTCACCCATGTTGACCTTTTGGTTTTATCTGCTACCCTTATTTTCACCATGCTTTTTACACTTTTATTTACGGTTACCAAAATAATCTTCATTTCTAGATTTTCTTCCAAGCCTCTCTCCTGCCTTTCTTTCCAGGCTGTGGGACTCCCTTTAGTATTTCCTGTGAAACCAGTCTTTTCATTACAAACTCTCTCTGTTTCTGTTTATTTCTGAATATTCTAAACTTGTCCTTTTTTTGAAAGGCAATGTTGTTGGATATAAGATTCTTGGCTGACAGTTTTTCTCATTAAGTATCTTAAATATATCATACCACTGCCTTCTTGCCTCCATGGTTTCTAATGAGAAATCAGTACTTAACCTTATTGGGAATCCCTTGTATATGATGAATCATGCTCTCAAGATTCTCTCTTAATTTTTGGCATTTGACATTCTGATTATTAGGTGTCTTGGAGGAGATCTGCTCTTATTCATTCAGATGGCAGTGTGATGTGATCCTTGGACATGGATATCTGTGTCCTTCAATAGGTTTCAGAAATGTTCTACCATTATTTCCTGAAATATTCCTTTGGCTCTTCTCCTACCTCTTTTCCTTCTGGGACACCCATGACACATATGTGTGAAAGTCTTTCTGTTTTAGTTTGCTGAGATCTTGTTCATTTTTTTCCATTCTCTTCATTATCTGTTCCTTTTGTTTATTCACTTTCGAGGACTTGGTTCAACTTAACTTGCAACTTTATAGTGGCTCATGTTTACCCAAACTGTGAGGGTTTTTTCCCAGCTCTTTTTCATCTGTTTCTTGTCCTTTCTCCCCTGCTGCATTTGGTTGGTTGGAGCTGCCTGTGTTCCCCCAGGAATTGATGAAGCATCTCCCTACTTTTTCCCTACCAGGAGTAGGGGTGGAGCCATAGCTAAGTGCAGCAATCCAAGCCATGAGGCTGAAAGAGCACTTCCTCTCCTCCTGGTCAGGAGTGGGGATGGAGCTACAACTTTGCCCAACAATCTATTGCATGCAGCCCTAAATGACTGCAGTTGCCCACAGAGGATGAAGGATCACTGTCCCTCCTTCATTTCTTACACTTGTGGGAATAGAGCCACAGATGTTTTCAACAATCTAGTTCACGAAGGTCCAAGGTAGCTGCAGTAGCTATGAGAGGCTGAGTGAGCACTGTTCCTTCTCCTGCCCTGTCAGGAGCAGGGATGGAGTCACAGATGGTGTCCAACAATCTAGCTCATGAAGGTCAAAGCTAGCTGCAGTAGCCATGAGAGGGTTAGTGAATACTGTCCCTACTATTGTCCTGACAGGAGCAGGGATGGAGTCACAAATGGTGTCCAATAATCTAGTCCATACTGACCAAGTGCCGCCAGTTTCTCAGAGAAGCTGAGGGAGCACTGTCCTTTATGCCCTCTCAGGTGTGGGGGATGGAACCACAGGTGCCCTACAATCTATTCCATGTAGGCTGAAAGTGGCTGCAGTTGCTCAGAGAGCCTGAGGAAACACCACTCTCCCTCCTATCCTATTAGGTGGAGGGATGTAGCCCCATGATTGTCCAAGAATCTAAATCATGTGTGCCAAAAACAACTACAGTTATACAGTTCCTAATGGCTCCTTCCCTACTGGAGGTGAGGCTAGAGCTTAGGCTAGGGCAACCATCCAAACTGGGTAGAAAGAAGCTGTCACCTACTTCCACTGTGATTTTTAATAAACACAACTTACCCTCATGCTGGAGGTGGAGTTAAAATGGAGGCAACTGGCCTCTGTCTGACTTGGACATGTTCAAACATTAGCTATTCTTAAGATTGGATTTAGCCAGATGAATTTACTAATCAATATCCAAAGTTGGTGCCTGACCATTTTTTCATCCCCCATTTTTGGGAACTGGAGCTTGGAACTCCAGCCAGAAAATAGCTCTGAAGACATCTTGAGCCACCTACTGGGGATAGGCACCAGCCTGCATGGCCTGGTGTACTCTACTCATGAATATTCAGTGCAGATGGGCAGTCTCCTTCCTTCCTTCCAAGGGGGTTTTGGGATGCCCTTCTCGTCTCCTGGGCCCCTCTAACAAGTGATTTAGATAGCTATAGATGATTACTAGTTGCACTGTAGAACTAGCTGACTCCTGGAACTACTTACTCTGCCACCATCTTGCCCCTATCCTCTCCTCTTCCTTCTGGAGGTTGGCTGCATTTGAGGTGTTCTCCTACTTGGCTTTCCTGCCATTGTTCATTTCTCAGTCATGCTCGCAGGGCAGGTCTGGGGCATGTGGTTGTCGGGTACATGTCCACCCGCTTTTTCTTTGCCCAGGTACCAGGGCTCCCTCAAACCCAGTGCTGTGTGCTGTGGGGAATGAAGCTGGGGCAGCAGCAGTTCAGGCTCCTGCAGTGGGGTAAGACTGCTGGAACAGGCAACTCAAGAAGTGCAAGGGATAGACAGGGCAGGATAAGGTGCTGACTGATTGAGAAGGAAATGGAGACAACTGCAAATGGGGAAAGAGACCTGAAGTGGGTTATTTATTTATTTATAATTTTTAAGGAAGCTGTAGATTATATAAATGTTACATCAAAAATATAGGGGATTCCCATATACTCTTCCCTCTTCCCCTCCCACACTTTTCTCCATAAACAACATCTTTCATTAGTGTCACAATTGATGAATACACATTGCAGCATTTCTACTAATCATGGTCTATAATTTTCATTATGGTTTCCACTTTGTACTGTACAAATTTATAGGTTTTGACAAAATTTATAATGGTCTGTATCTTTCATTGCAATGTCATGCAGAACAAGTCCAATGTCCAGAAATGCTGTATTTACACCAATTCCTCCCTTCTCATCCCCTCAAAACCTCTGGTGACCACTGCCTTTATATCAATGTTACAAGTTCTTCCATTACTAGAATAATAATATGTAAAACTTTAGTCCATAACTGCATTTCCCCCTTATGTTGTTCATTCCTCTATTGTGAAGATTTTGGAGTTTTGATGACCACTCTATTTCCAACTGAGAGGGGCTTAGATCCTGTGGGGGAAGATGGATGGAACAGTCTTGCTTGCAGTTATAGATACTCTGTTTAGAGGATGGGCATTATCCATCATCATCCTTTTGTTGTTGTCCTGAGTGAGTCCAACGAACTGGAGAGTAGGTGTTGGCTGCAACTCTGCTAATATTCAGGGCTCAGTTGGCATAAGAGCTCTTTCCCAACTCTTATGAAAAACATAAATATCAATATCCAAGAAGGACAAAGCAGAATAAATCTGAACAGACCTACCAAGAAACACCCATTATTCAGAATCACAAATATCACAGATAAAGAGGGGATTCTGAAAGGAGCAAGATAAAAGTACAGCATTACATACAAGGGAACCTTGGTAACATTAGAAAATATGGAGGAGAGAAGAAAGTTGGATGGTGTATTTAATGTACTGAAAGAGAAAACCTGCCAGGCAAGAATTCTGTATCTAGCAAAGCTGTCCTTCAAAAATGAGAGTGAGTGCAAAGTCTTCACAGACAAACGAAAGAATATGTTACCAAAAGACCAGAATTACAAGAGATACTAAAGGGAGTGTTGCAGCCTGAAAGGAAAAACAAGTGTGAGAGAATTGGGGAAGATTGTAGAAATGAAGACTATTAGGAAGGATAGATTAAAGGATAAAAAGACAGACAATCATAGAAATATACGACAATGGAGAGTCAAATGATAAAATTTATCAAGTAAGTAACAACTTTACAGTTAAAAGGGATTAAGAAGGCCATTATATATTAATGAAAGAGGCAATTCACCAAGAAGAAATAACTGCACTAAATATTTATGCACCTAACCAGAGTGACCCCAAGATACATGTGGCACACACTGGCAAAGTTAATGGGAGAAAAGATGTTTCTACAAAAATGGTTTCAGATTCCAATACACCACTGTTGGTATTGATAGAACATCTGGACAGAGGATAAATAAAAAAACTGAGAGTTTGAATAATATGATAAATGAGCTAAACCTAACGGACATCTATAGAGCATTGCACCCCAAAACAGCAGGATATATATTCTTTTCAAGTGCTAATGGATCTTTCTCCAAAACAGACCTCATGTTGGGTCACAAAATGAGTCTCAATAAATTTTAAAAGGTTGAAAGTATGCAAAACACTTTCTCTGATCATTATGGAATGAAGCTAAGAATCAATAATTGATGAAAAAAGAAATGTAATAAATACCTGGAGATTAAACAACACATTCTTGAATAATCAATGGGTCTAAGGATAAATTGGAAGAGAATTCAGTAAATACCTTGAGACAAATGAAAATGAGAGCACAATGTATCAAAACCTATGGAACACTGAAAAGGCAGTGTTGACAGGGAAATTTATAGCCCTCAATGCTTAAATTAAAAAAGAAGAAAGAGCAAAAATTGAAGTTATAACTGCAGACCTGGAGAAACAAGAAAAAAACAGCAAACTAATTCCAAACAAAGCTGAAGGAAAGAAATAATGAAGATCAGAGCAGATATAAATGAAATCAAGAACAACAACAAAAGGAAAAAAACCCAAAACAATAGAGACAATCAACAAAACCAAAAATTGGTTCTTTGAGAAAATCAACAAAATCAAAAAACCTTAGCTAGACTGACAAAGAGAAAAAGAGAAGACAAATAAACAAAATTGGAGAGGAGGACATTACCACTAGCCCCACAAAAATAAGAGAGTTCATAAGAGGATACAATTAATAATTTTATGCCAAAAAACTAGACAATGTAGATGAGATGGACAAATCCTTAAAAACACACAAAACATCTACACTGACCCTGGAAGATATAGAAGATCTCAGCAAACCAATCACAAGTGAGGAGATTGAAACAGGCATCAAAAACCTCCCAAACATGAAAAGCCCATGACCACATGGCTTCACAGGTGAATTTTACCAATCATCCAAAGACAACCTATTACCGATCTTGCTCAAGCTCTTGTAAAAAACTGAACAGGAAAGAATGGTACCAAACTCTTTCTATGAAGTCAACATCACCCTACTACAAAAACAAGATAAAAATACTACAAAATAAGAAAATTACAGACTAATATTCCTAATGATTATAGATGCAAAAATACTAACAAAATACTTGCAAACAGAATCCAAAAGCACATTAAAAGAATTATATATCATGATCAAGTGGGTTTTATCCTAAGTATGCAAGGATGGTTCAATACAAGAAAATCAATTAGTGTAATAAAAAAAGTGAAAAATTGAAGAAGAAAAAGCACATGACTCTTTCGATGCAGAAAAGGCATTTGACAAAATACAGCACCCTTTCTTGACAAAAACCCTCTAAAAGATAAGAATAGAAGGAAATTTCTTAATACGGTAAAGTGCATATATGAAAACTGGCAGCCAGCATTGAACTCAATGATGAAAGACTGAGAGCTTTCCCACCGAGATCAGGAACAAGACGAGGATGCTGGGAGTCACCATTACAATTCAATATTGTGCTAGAGGTTCTAGCTAGAGAAAATAGGCTAAATAAAGAAATAAAAGATACTGAAATAGGAAAGGACTAGTAAAACTTTATCTGCTAACGATATGATCCTATGTTTAGAAAATACTAAAAAATCTACAACAGAGCTTCTAGAATTAATAGACGAGTTCAGCCAAGTGGTGGGATACAAGATTAATATGCAAAAATCAATAGTGTTTTTATACACTACTGATGTACAATCTGAGGAGGAAATTTTTAAAATTCCACTTATACTAATGACTAAAAGAATCAAATATTTAGGAAATATGTATCCAAGGACATAAAGCACCTGTATTCAGAAAAATTCAGAACATTGTTATAAGAAACCAAAGAAAACTTAACTGGAAGGGCATTCTATGTTCATAGATTGGAAGACTAAATATCATTAAGATGTCAATTCTACCCAAACTGATTTACATATTCAATGCAATCTCAATAGAACTCCATCAGCCTTTTTCACAGAAATGGAAAAGCCAATAATCAAACTTAGTTGGAAGGGTGAGGTGTCCTGAATAGTCAAAAATGAGGAGAATCACATCCATCAGTCATGTGGGATCTAAGCATCTTTCAGTTTAGAGGTGAAGTGGACATCATCATCCCAGGGTACACAGGGTGGAAGAATAAAATACGGGTTAGAGTAGACTTACTGGTATTCTACTATAGAACTGTTGTGACTCTAGCAATGGAAGAAATTGTATCATTGATGTAGAGACAGTGGAAACGGGAGTTGCTGAGGGCAGGGGGAGGGAAGAAGAGGTGTGATATGGGGGCATTTTTGGGACTTAGAGCTGTCCTAAATGATATTGCAGGGACAGATGCAGGACATTATATATCAGGCCATAATCCACTGAATGATCTGGGTGAGAGTGGAAACTACAATGTAAACTATAATCCATGCAGTGTAGCAGTGCTCCAAATTGTATTCACCAAATGCAATGAATGTGCCACAATGATGAAAGAAGTCGTTGATGTGGGAGTAGTGGTGGGGGGTATAAGGGTCCTCTTAAATATTTTTTAATGTAACATTTTTCATGATCTATATATCTTTAAAAAAAGACAATTTTTTTTTTAAAAGGAAGAACAATATTAGAGGACTCTTACTTCCTGACTTTAAAGCATATTACTTACCACCAGTGCTAAAAACAGCATGGTACTGGCATAAAGAAAGGCAGATTGGCCAATGGAACTGAATCAAGAACTCAGAAACAGACCCTCACAACTACAGTCAAGTGATTTTTGACAAGATTGTTAAACCCACCCAACTGGGTCAGAATAGTCTATTCAACAGATGGTGCTGGGAGAACTGGAGAACCATGTACAAAGGAAAGAAAGAGGACCCCTATCTCATACCTACACAAAATTAACTCAAAATGAATCAAGGACCTAAATATAAAAGTGACAACTGTAAAAATCCTAGAAGAAAATATAAGAATATGTCTTCAAGATCTTTCACCTTAAACCTTAAACCTTAAACCTTACACTGAAAGCCTGAGCAACAAAAGAAAAAATAGATAAATGGGACCTCCTCAAAATTCGATACTTTTGCACTTCAAAGGACTTTGTCAAAAAAGTGAAAAGGCAGCTGACACAATGGGAGAGAATATTTGGCAATAATATATCTGATAAGGGTTTAATATCCATGATATAAAAAGAGATCATACCTCAACAATAAAAAGACAAAATACTCAATTGAAAAATGGGCCAAAGACCTGAAAAGATAATTGTCCAAAGAAGAAATACTAATGGTGAAGAAACACATGAAAAAACTGTTCAACATCACTAGCAATTGGGAAATGCAAATCAAAACTACAATGAAACTGACAATGAGATGGCAGCTGAGTAAGGAGCTCCTAGAGTCAGCTCCTGCTACAGGGCAGTTCGTAAACACCCAGAGCTAGATGAGCTAGCTGAAACATCCGTTTGGGGGCTTCAGGAGGCCAGAAGGGCATCCTGCAAAATCCTTGAAGGAATGGAAGGAAGAGACTGGCCAGCTGCAGAGAAGACTTGTAAGTAGAGTGCTCCATGCAATGGAGGCCAGTGCCCATCCTCTACTGGAGGCACAAGCCACCTCGGGATCTGTTCCATGGCTGGAATTGAAAGATCCACTTTCCAAAAAGGGGGAGGAAAAGATGGTTGGGCACCAACTTCAGCTACTGATCAGAAAATTCAGCAGGCTAAAGTACAATCCTGAAGACAGCTAAAGTTTGATCCTGTCCAAATAGAGAGAAGCCAGGAGCTGCCATCTTAACTCTGCACCTGGCTCGAGGGGAAGCAGGGCAGACTGAAGATCACAGTGCTGGTGGGGACTGGCTTCTTTCCATCCAGGTTAGATTGTAAGTCTAGCCTAAGTCCCAGTGCCACCTCTGACAGGGAGGAAGCTGCAGGGACCTTCACCAGCCTCTCCGGGAAATTGCCAGCCAAGCTGTGGAGGTGGGTGATTGTCCTACTCTGGTGGCACAAGCCACCCCAGGAGCTGTTCTGTGACTGGAATTGGAAGCTCCATTTCCCAAAAACAGAAAGGGAAGAGACAGTTGGCTGCTGATTTCAGCTACTGATTGGTAGACTCGGGTAGCTAAGGAACTACCCAAGAAACAGCTGGGGTGTGAATCAGACCAAGTTAGAAAAGAAAGAGGCCAGTTGCAGCCATTTTGACTCTGCCCCCAGCCTGAGGGGAAGCCTGGCTGACCAAATATCACAGTGATGGTAGGAACTGGTTTCTTTCACCCAGATCTGCCTGCAGTCCTAGCCTAGGCTTCAGCCCACCTCTAGCAGGGAGGAGGCTGGCTAGCTCTGCACCAGCCTATCCAGGTTTTGTTGGGTACATTCAGCTACCACAACTGAATAATCTGAAATCTACTGGGGCAATTGTGGTCATCTTGGACCCACACTGCATAGATTGTTGCCCATACCTGCAGCTCCATCCCTGTCCCAGGCAGGGGAGAAAGGAACATGAAGCTTTTTCAGTCTCTCTGGGTAACCACAGTCTAGGCCTGCATGACTTGGATTATTCCACACAACTGTAACTCTGTCCCTACTTCTGGGAAAGGAGAAAGTTGGGAGAAGCTTCATCAGTCCCTGGCCCAATGAGGTCAGCTTGAGCCTCCACATTTTATAGCTCCAACTACAACCTTGGTTCCTACTACACAACCAGAAAGGGAGAAAGGGTAGGAAGCCCTAAACTAAAGAGAAAAACTGCACCCAGAATAAATACTCTAGGAAGCCAAATGCTAAGACACCAACCAAAAATTACAATCCACACCAAGAAACAGGAAGCTATGGCCCAGTTAAAGGAGCAAGATAAGCCTTCAGATGACATAATGGAGTATAGACAACTTATCATAGATATTCAAACAAATCTCCTGAATAATTCAATGAGATGGCTAAAGAGATTAAAGATATTAAGAAGACACTGGATGAGCACAAAGAAGAATTTGAAAGCATGCATTAAAAAATAGCAGATCTTATGGGAATGAAAGGTGCAATAAATGAAATTTTAAAAACATTGGAATCATATAATAGCAGATTTGAGGCGGCATAAGAAAGGACTGGAGAGCTTGAAGAAATGACCGCTGAAAATGAACATACAAAAGAACAGATGAAGAAAAGAATGGAAAAAATTCAACAAGGTCTTAGGGAACTAAATAACAGCAAGTGATGTGCAAACATACATGTCATGGGTGTCCAAGAAAGAGAAGAGAAGAGAAAAGGGGCAGAAGACATATTTAAAGAAATAATGTTAGAAAATTTCCCAGCCCTATTTTAAGGACATAGATATCCATGTCCAAGAAGCACAATGTACTCCCATCTGAAAAAATCCGAATAGACCAACTCCGAAACACATACTCATCAGAATGTCAAAGGCCAAAGACAAGGAGAGAATTCTGAGAACAGCATGAGAAAAGCAATGCAAAACATGTAAGGGATATCCAATAAGATTAAGTGCTGATTTGTCATCAGAAACCATGGAGGCAAGAAGACAGTGGTCTGATATATTTAAGATACTACAAGAGAAAAACTTCCAGCCAAGAATTTTATTTCCAGCAAGACTGTCTTTCAAAAATGAGTGCAAGATTAGAATATTTACAGATAAACAGAAATTGAGAAAATTTCTAAGCAAGAGACCAGACTTTCAGAAAATATTAAAGGATATGCTAGAGACTGAAAAGAAAAGACAGGAGAGAAAGGACTGGAAGAGAGTCTAGAAATGAAAGAATATATCAATAAAGGAAACTAAAAGTGTCAAAAGAGTGGTGAAAATAAAATATGACAGATAAAACTCAAATAGTCAGGAATAAACTTAACCAATGATGTAAAGAACTTGTATTCAGAAAAAAGTTAAAAGAAATTTTTAAAGTCCTAAATAACTTGAAGAACATCCCATGCTCATGGACTGGAAGACTAAATATCATTAAGATGTCAGTTCTACTCAAATTGACATACAGATTCAATGTAACCCTGATAAAAATTCCACCAACATTTTTTTAAAAATTGAAAATACAATTATCAAATTTATTTGGAAGGTGAGGAGTCCTGAGTAGCCAGAAACATCATAAAAGGAAAAGTGAACCCTCATCTCCGATTTTACATCATACTACCAAGCTATAGTGGTAAAAACAGCATGGTACTGGCATAAAGATGGACACATAGACCAACAGAACCAAATTGATGGCTCAGAAACAGACCCTCACATGTATGATCAAGTGATTTTTGACTAGCCTGTCAAACCCACACAGCTCAGGTATAACAGTCCATTCAGCTAAATGGTGCTGAAAGAACTGGATATCCATTGACGAAAGAAGGAAAAAGGACCTCTATCTCACACCTTATCCAAAAATTAACTCAAATGGATCAAAAACCTAAAAATAAAAGCAAGAACCATAAAACTTCTGGAAGAAATTGTAGGAAAATATCTTCAAGACCTAGTGGTAGGTGGTGGATTATTAACAGAGATAAGAGAAGGACTGAGATGGACTAATGATGTTTAATGTATGCAGAAGTTTTAATTAGCTTTACTGTAAAAGTGTGGAAATGTACAGAATGGATGGTAACAAATAGTGAGTAATAACTAGTTTATAAATGGGGATGTGGTTGAAAATGGTAGTCTAGGTATGTAAATGCCAATTGACAGAATGCTAGAAAATAATCTAGGAACTGAAGAGCACAGTAAACCAAGAGGTGGATGAGAATTGTGGTTGATGGTACAGATGCAAGAATATCCTTTGTGAGCTAGAGGAAATGTATATCACTACTGCAGGGTATTGGGAGCGCATGGGAAAAATAAACTGAAATGACCTATGGACTGTGTTTAGCAGTAATACTGTAATATTCTTGCATCAATGCCAAAGATGTGCTGTGCTGATAAGAGGGCAGTATGGAAAATGTGAGCCAAATGTATACTATGGACATGGTAACAATCAGATGATATTATTATTTTTTAAAATTTATTTCTTTCCCCATCCTTCCCCCTATTGTGTGCTCTCTGTGTCCATTCACTATGTGTTCTTCTGTGTCCACTTGCATTCTTGTCAGCAGCACCAGGAATCTGTGTCTCTTTTTGTTGTGCCGTCTTGCTGTATCAGCTCTGTGTGTATGTGGCGCCACTTCTGGGCAGGCTTCACTTTTTTCACATGGGCAGCTCTCATTGAGGGGCACGCCCCTTGCGCATGGGGCTCCCCTATGTGGGGGACTCCCCTGCATGGCACAGCACTCCTTGCATGCATCAGCACTGCACATGGGCCAGCTCACCATAGCAGTCAGGAGGCCCTGGGTTTGAACCCTGGCAGATAGGCAGATGCTCTATCCATTGAGCCAAATCCACTTCCCAGATGATATTATTTTATCTCTAACAAATGTTCCACCACAGTGTGGTGCATTGATAGAGGGGTGTTGTTTGGCAATGTGCATGATTGTTTTATAAGTTTATAACTTCTGTTATAAAAAATATATTTACAAAATAGTAATAGAGTGGTTTGGGGGAAAAACACATCAACCGTAAGATAAGGACTATAGTTAGTAACAAACATCTCATGATAATGCAAGGTGTTGGTGAAGGGTTGATGTACAGGACCCCTGTATGATGTTATACATGTATGCTTTGTAAGTTCACAACTTTTACTATACACTTGTTTATGCATGTTTATATATAAATGATATAAAGATAATAACAATAGGGAGGGGTGGGGAAAATACTTTGGTTAGTAATATTATTTTGACAATGCTCTTTAATCATTAGTTAAAAAGGTTTAACAATGTAAGGTGTTGGTGATAGGGTGAGTTAATGAGAGGGCTATATAATGTTATACATGTTTGTTTTGTAAGTTCACAACTATTACTATACACTTATTGTTTATGTATGTTTGTGTGTGGGATATAAATTTCAATAAATTAATTAAAAATAAAAAACTACTATGAGACATTATGTCACATCTATTAGACTGGTCACTATTAAAAAGTTGGAAAACTGTAAATGTCGGAGAGGATGTGGAGAGAGAGGAATGCTTATTCACTGTTGGTGGAAATATAGAATTGTACAGCCCCTGTGGAGAACTGTTTGCCATTTTTCTAAGGGAATTGAATATAGACTTGCCTTGTGACCCAGCAATATCATTAATAAGTATATATCCAGAAGAACTGAAAGCAGAGACACAGACATCTGCACATTGATGTTCATGGCAACATTATACATAATTGCTAAAAATTGGAAACAGCTCAGGTGTCCATCAACTGAGGAATGGCTAAACAAATTTTGGTGTATACACACAATGGAGTATTCTGCTGTGGTAAGAATAAATGAAATCATAAAGCATATAACAGCATGGGTGAACCTGGAGGACATTATGTTGATTGAAGCATGCCAGACACAAAAGCACAAATACAGTATGACTGCAATATTATGAACTAAAATATATGTAAACTCATTGAGTTAATAATTGGAATATAGTTCACCAGAAAATAGAAGGAGGGTAGAGAATGGAATGCTGAGGGTTAATTTGTGCAGAATTGGTTAAAAGGTTGTTTATAAATCTTTGGAAATGAATAGAAATGGTGAAAGTATATCATGGTGTTTGTATCTAGCAGAGCTTTTATATGGATATGACAGTGGTTGAATGGCAATGTCTGAGGTCATGTATATTACTAGAAGGAAAGTTAAAAACTGTAACATGAGCCTGTATAAGATAGTAAAACCTCATGTAAAATGTGAATACAGGTGATTTGCACACATAAGACTGATTTTACAAAATATAAATACAAATGTACTAGAAAGAAGGAAAAAGAATAGCAGCTACATATGGCAGGAGCATAGAGAAATTGAGAGGTGATGAGTTTGTTTATTATTATTGGAATAATGAAAATGCTCTAAGAATGATTGAAATGATGAATGCACAAATATGTGATCACACTGAATACCACTGATTGTACACTTTGGATGGATTTATGCTTTATTAATATGTATTAATATAATTGATTTGTTAAAAAAATAGATTACTGAGTAACAAAAAATAATTAACTAGAGACTTCCAGGAAGATGGTATCAGAGTAGGTAGGCAGGACTCAACTCTCTTACAAAATCAATGGAGGAAGGGCAAAACACTACTGGAGAAGCTGCTTCAGGATCTGCAGACCAGGAAGGTGCTGCACATCATCCAGGTGAGAGAGGGACAGAGGGACAAAGAGGTCAAATTAAACCATGTGTTACCCCTGCAACTGGGAATGGCACATATCCCCACCCTCAAGGAGATTTGCCTTGGTAAAACCCCTGGCTCACTGCAGTCAACTGAGAGAGGAAAGAATGTTCTCCTCCCTGGGAGGAAGAGGGGTCTGGCAATGGGCAGGGAATGGTTTCTCTTAAGTGACTTTGGTCAGCTAAGCCTACTCTGAATCTTGGCTGTAGCCAGCCCAGCAAAAGGGTGAAAGAGACCCATCCATGGGGTAGCTGAAGAGCAAATAGGTGTGGGACTGACACCCAGCAAATTCAAATAGAGAGAACTATAAGGGGAAGGAGATTGGACAGGCAGAACAGAGGGGAAAAAAAACAGTATGTTTGTATATCAATTGTAACAAATGTACCATCCACATGCAAAATTAATAGGGGAGAGTGGAAAAGAAGGGTGTTGGGTATATGGAAATCCTATATATTTTCTATGTGATTTTTTTGTAACCTAAAACTTCTTTGAAGTTAAAATGAAAAAAATGATTGGAAGGAAAGAATGTATAAAAATTTTTATTTTCTTTCAATTTTTTTATTTTCCTAGTTTTAATTTTTAAATTTAATTTGTTATTTTAAAAATTATTATTTTTATTTTATTTTATTATTAATTTTAGTTGATTATTTTTTTGGCTTCATTTTTGGAGAGGTTTTGGATCACAGAAGGCTCACAACTATGTCAGGTGAGATCACTGGTGTCAGTGATGGGGGGATGTGTGAGGAGGGGTGCTCCTGGGACATGCCTCTAAGGCATGTGAATATATTCAAGTGTTCATAGGACATTGTCTTGATGGGTGGGAACCCACACAACAACCAGAAGAATATTGAATTCCCATCCTTGGGAGTCCTGCTACATTCTCTAATAGGACAGCAAGAATCCCCTGTGTACTTGGGCAGTGCCTAGCAAAGGAAGACAGACCATTACACCAGACCCTTTATATTTATGCTTGTACTTATGAGCCTTTTCTTGTGAAATTGAAACCTAAGCTATTATTGTATATTGCCTAAGAGTTACGTCCTGAAAGCCTCCTTGTTGCTCAAAAGTGGTCTCTCTCTAAGCCAAACTCAGCATATAAACACACTATGTTCCCCCTGGCATGAGACATGACTCTTGGGTATGAACATCCCTGGCACTGAGGGCTTATTACCAAGTGCCAACCAGTGATGCATTTAGAAAAAGACTTTGATCAAAAGGGGGAAATATTAAATAAAATGAGTCTTATGGCTCAGAGATTTCAGAGTGAGTCTGGATGTTATTCCAAAGGTTACACTTACACACATCTCAGCAGAATCTCATTGACTGCCGTAGTAAATAGTGCCTCAAACTCTGGGGTTCCAGAGGGCTCTAGAGACATCTAGACACTATAGGAAGGTAAGACAGGCTCAAGATTTTGGCGCACTGTCAGTAGGCCTTACTTTGAAATTTGTGCTCCCAGTGTAACAGATAGATTAATTTATAATTTCCCTACACATATGTCTTCTTCCACATTTATTTGAACCTATAATTATCACTACACTTGTTAAATATAAGTCCCAGAGACTTAAATCTTTGGTCTGTTCATGTGCCAGTTGAACCCTGAATCTCAGAAGAGTTGCAATACCTACTCCCCATTTCATTGGACTCACCCAGGACAACTAACATAACAAGAAGATGATGATGGACAATGCCCATCCCAAGGAATAGAGAATGTCTGCAACTGCAAGCAAGACAGTTCCATCCATCTGTCCCATGAGTTCTAAGTTCCCCCCAATTAGAAACAGAGTGGGTATCACCACCCCAAAATCCTCAAGATTGGGGAATAAACAATGGACTAAAACTGACTTATTTTTATTCTATTACTGGCTTATTATTATTCTGGCATAGGAAGAACTTGTATCATTGATATAAAGGTAGTGGCCATGAGTAGTCCTCAGTTGAGGGGAGAGGGAAGAATAGCCATAACATGGGGCATTTTCAGGACATTGGAATTGTTCTGCATGACATTGCAATGATGGATACAGGCCATTATACATTTTGTCAAAACCTATAAAATGGTGCAGGGCAGAGTGAAAAGTATAATGTTAACTATTTCATGGTTGGTAGCAATACTTCAATATGTGTTCATTAATTGTAACACATGTACCACACTAATGAAAGATGTTAATGAGGCAAAGTGTGGGAGGGAGAAGAGGTGGAGCACATGAGGATCCTCTATATTTCTATGTAAACATTTATGTAATCTAAAGTTTCTTTAAAAATAAAAAACCCAAACATGTCAAAAAAATTATGTATCCACCACCTTGCTGAATTTGTCTAATAGTTCTATTAGCTTTGCTGTGAATATTTTAGGAGGTTCTAGATATGGGATCATACCATCAGTGAATAGTGAAAGTCCTTTTCTATTTGGGGGTCTTTTATTTCTTTATCTGGTCTAATTGCTCTAGCTAGAACCTTTAGCACAACACTGAATAACAATGGTGACAGTGGGCATCCTTGTCTTGTTAGTAATCAGTGGGAAAGTTTTCTGTTTCACTGTTGAGTACAATGTTAGCTGTAGGTTTTCCATTTATGCACTTTACTATACTAAGAAATCGTCCTTCCATTACTATCTTTTGGACAGTTTTTATCAAGAAAAGGTACTGCATTTTGTCAAATGCTTTCTCTGCATCACTCAAGAAGTTCATGGGCTTTTTCTTCTTCAATTTTTCAATGTAGTCTATTACATTTATTGATTTTCTTGTGTTGAACCACCCTTGCATACCTGGAATAAAACCCACTTGATTATGACATATAATTCTTTTAATGTGCTTTTGGATTCTGTTTGCAAGTATTTTATTGAGGGTATTTGCATCTATAGTCATTAGAGATATTGGTCTGTAATTATCTTTTTTCTTTTTTGTAGTGTCTTTATCTGGTACTGGTAATAGGATGATGTTAGCTTCATGGAATCAGTTTGGTAGTGTTCTTTCCTGTTCAATTTTAGGAAGAGTTTGAACAAGATTGGTATTAGGTCATTACAGAATGATTGGTGAAATTTACCTGTGTAGCCATCTAGCCATGGGCTTTTCATCTTTGGGAGGTTTTTGATGCTTGTTTCAATCTGTTCACTTGTGATTGGGTTGTTGAGATCTTCTATATCTTCCAGGGTCAGTGTAAGTGGTTCATGTGTTTCTAAGAATTTGTCCATCTCATCTACATTTTCTAGCTTTTTGGCACAGTCGTACACAGTATTCTCTTATTAGCTCTCCTATTTCTATGTTGTTAGTGGTAATCCCCCTCCCTTCATTATGATTTTATTTGCATTTTCTCTCTTTTTTCTTTGTCAGTCTAGCTAAGGGCTTGTTGATTTTATTTTCTCAAAGAACCAACTTTTGGTTGTGTTGATTCTTTCTGTTGTTTATTTGTTCTTGATTTCATTTATTTCTGTTCTGATCTTTACTATTTCCTACCTTTGGCTTAGTTTGAGGTTAGTTTGCTGTTCTTTTTCTAATTCCCTGTGGCATGTAGTTAGATCTTCAATGTTTGCTCTTTTTTTCTTTTTTAATGTAAGCATTGAGGGCTATAAATTTCCCTCTCAGCACTGCCTTTCTGGTGTTCCATAGGTTTTGATATGTTGTGTTCTCATTTTCATTTGTCTCAAGGTATTTACTAATTCTCTTGTAATTTCTTCTTTGACCCATGGATTATTTAAGAGTGTGTATTTAGTCTTCATATATTTATTTATTTCTCTTTTCCTGTCCATTATTAATTTCCAGCTTCATTCCATTATGATTGGAAAGAGTGTTTTGTATAATTTCAACCTTTTAAAATTTATTGAGACTTGTCTTGTGACCAAACATATGATCTATCTTGGAGAAGGCTCCATAAGCACTTGAAAAGAATATATCCTGCTGCTTTGGGGTTCAGTGCTCTATAGATGTCTGTGAGGTATAGTTCATTTATCATATTACTCAAGTTCTCTCTTTCTCTATTTATCCTCCATCCAGAACTTCCATCCAATACTGAGAGTGGTGTATTGAAGTCTCCAACTATTATTGTAGAGACTTCTATTCATCCCTCCAGGTTAGCCAGTGTGTGCCTAATATATCTTGGGACATTCAGGTTAGGTGAATAAATATTTAGTATAGTTATTTCTTCTTGGTGAATTATCCCCTTTCATTTATAATGACCTTCTTCATCCTTTATAATAGTTTTGCATTTAAAATCCATTTTGTCTGATATTAATTTTGCTACTCCAGCTTTTTTTTTTTTTTGGTTGCTCTTTGAATGGAATATTTTTTTCCAACATTTCACTATCAGTCTGTGTCTTTTGATTGGCAAGTTCAAGTCATTATCATCAAATGTTATTAATGTAAAGACATTACTTACTTCATCCATTTTGTCCTTTGGCTCTTTGTTGTCATGCCATACTATTGTCTGCCCTTTTACCCTTTGGTTTACTGTTCCTAATAATCTTCATTCCTATACTCTTCAAATCTCTCACCATTTTTTTTTCCTTTAATATCTCTTGTAATTATGGTCTTTTGGTAACATATTCTATCAGATTTTTATTGTCTGTGAACTTTCTACTCAACCTCTTTTGGAAGGACAATTTTACTGAATACAGAAATTTGGCTGGCAGATTTCTTTTCATAACATTTTCTTTTCACCTCCATGGTTTCTGATGAGAAGATGGCACTTGATTTTATCGTTTCCCTTGCATGTGATACTTTGTTTTTCTCTTGCTGCTTTCAGAATCTTCTCTTTATCTCTGATATTTGTCATCCTTAATGGCTGGTGTTGGGGTAGGTCTATTCAGATTTATTCTGTTCAGGGTGCTTTGTCTTTCTTGGATATTGATATTTGTGTCTTTCATAAGGTTTGGGAAGTTTTCCGTAATTATTTCCTCAAATAATATTTCTGTTCCTTTTTCGTTCTCTTCTCCTTCTGGAAAACCAACAATGTAAATGTTCGTACATTTTACATTGTCTTTCAATTCCCTGAGAATCTCTTCCATTTTTTCTTTTTTCTTCTCTTTCTACATCTTTTCAAGTTCAGATGCTCTGTCTTTGAAATCACTAATTCTGTCTTTGAGCAATTCAAATCTGCTCTTATGTGCCTCTCATGTACTTTTAATCTCTCTATTGTGTCTTTCATTCCTATAAAGTGTGTTACTCTTCTTTTCAAGCTTACAAATTGTTCTTCATGTTCACCCAATGTCTTCTTAATATCCTTTATTTCTTTAGTTATATTTTCTTTAAATTCTTTGAATTGATTTAGGAGATTTGTTTGATTATCAATGATTAATTATCTTAAACACTGATCTCTTCAGGATATATTATTTGTTCCTTTAGCTAACAATTGTTCCTATTTCCTAGTGTGGCTTATAATTTTTTGCTGATGTCTAGATATCTGAATATGTTGGGAGATTAACTATGACAGCCAATTACCCTCTCTTGCCTTTTGTTTTGTTTTTCCTCAGCTCTTCTTTGATATTTGGTTCAACTTATTCTAAGTCTTTAAAATGGCAAAGCTTAAGTTATCAAAATCAGGCCAGGGACTCACTAATGTAAAGCAGATTTTTTCCCAAGGTTTAGGGAACTGAGACGACCAAAAACAGTTTTTGTCTATGCAATTGACAGACTGACCAGCAGATGGCCCTCGGTGTTCACACCTTTCCACAGAGGTGTTTCAGTCTAGGCTTTCCTGTGCTCCTGTGTTGAGTCTCCAGAGTGAAGATAGATTCAAAGCATGCTCTGCTGTCTGAATTCACTGAAGAAAAGCTCCCCTGAACTTTCATCCCTTTTCCCTTGAAACAGGAAGATGTTTGTTCCCTCTCATTTAGCTGCACTGATCAGGGGTTTTACCTCCACTTAATAACTTGGTGGTGGGGGAAGAGAGCCCTTTCTGGCTGCCATGAGGGTTTGGTAACTCACATTTATTATTTTAGTTTTTTGTGTCTCTGTCCCTCACCCTCCTGGGAGTTGTATAGCACTGTCTTGGTCTGCTGTCCCCCAAAGCAGGTCCTACAGACAGCTTTTGGCTTGTTCTCTGTTATTTTTAGGAGAGGTTAGAGCCTGGTCTATTACTTTGATACCATCTTCCCACAATCCACTCTAGTTAATTTTTAATGGTTACTTCATACGCTCTGTTTCCTATAAAAGCATTGTATTGGGCAGTGGTGCTTTGGAAATTAATGGAGGGGCAGTTGGTCCTGTGCCTGCTTAGCATGAGTATGTGAAAGCTGGTGTGTCCTCTCCTATACTGCCCACTACAAGGGCCCACCTGGCACTAGCAGCAGGAGAATATTGAGAAGTTGTGGACAGAAGCTATTACATGAACCAATGCTGGAGACTAGCAGGAGCAAGGTGGCCAGAAAGAGGCTCTGACTTAGAGCCTATTGCATATTACACACTGGAAGGAAATACTCTTTTCCCAAAATGCTAGAAACATGACTCTGAAAAAGTCGTCTGTAAGAAGAGGAGAATCTGGGGTCGCAGTGTCTGGAAGGGGGCTAAAAACCCATATTCTGTTTGTGGAGAGACATTTGGGCCATAATAGGCACTCAATTAATGATAATTCCCAGTATTTCCCATGGTAGCCTGCTTGTAATTTAGAGTTTCTCTGTAATGTATTAGACTTCTTACCCTGAGTTTATGGACTTGTCCCCATGGAGTTTCCTGAAGAAAATGATTATTCAATTTCCATACTGCAAATCACTGAGAAGTCTAGTGATTAAGCATATGGCCTCTGGCATTAGGTTGCCAGGCACCACCTTCAGGTTATCAGTTGAAATGTTGTGTGGACTTGGGTAAGATACTTAGAAGTCCTAATAGTACCTACCCTATCACAATTTGGAGAGATTAAATGGGAGAATTAATATGAATTGTAGACTGGTTGTATATCACAAGTGCTCAGGAAATGTTCTCTCTCATCATAATTATTATTCTTTCTAAAGTTCCAGGAATCCCGAATTTCCCCAATGTTTGAGAATGGGGACCCATGTGAGAAAAGATAACAGGGCCAGAGATGTCTGACCCTGTATTTGATGCTGGGTCTACTGGAAGTTGCTGAGGTTTTAGCTCAGTTGTTCTTAACATGGGCAGCACTTTAGAATCACCTGGGAGTGCATAAAGACTTGCCACTCGTAGACCAATTAAATCAGACTGAACAGGGATAACATTCAGGCACCATCATTTTTTAAATTCTCCAGGTGATTCTAATGTGCAGCATTACAGTTTGAAGCTGTATGTGTTCCAGAAAATATGTTCTTAAACTTTATCCATTCCTGTGGCTGTGGTAGTGGTTTGATGACTAACTTGTCCAGCAAGTTAGAGATGGTGCGAGAAAACTACACTTAAACACAGTTAAGTGGCAGAGCCTTTTTAATGAATTAATTCCTCCCCTTAATCAGAGATGAACTAGTATATATAATTTCTGGGGCTGGACTTTTGCCCAAGAATTTTTGGGTTAGACTTTAGAACTCTGTATTTCTTATCACAATGTCCAGAGGCAATGTCCAGAGGCAGGGGAGCAGGACAGCCCAAGCTGTTTCTGCTGAATGTTGATGGTTGAAAAAAGAAGATACACAAATCCTCCTACTCTGTTAGTTTTGCTTCTGCTCTTTTATGATTAGGGGAAGCGGTAAAGTGGATGGAGCTGTTTTCAGCTCAAGGACTTTTGCACAAGTGATAAACAAAAGCATTCATGCTGTCTTCAGCTCGTTGATGTTATTAGCCCTCATAAATTCTTTATCTAGGCAACATTTCCCCCTTCTTTGTTTAGGTTGAAAATTGGAACATGGGAGAAGGCAGCTGCCACTAATGTTGACTGGTTTGGTGGAGGCTCCTGAGGGAATTCCAGATGAATCAGATGACTGCAATAGAAAAATAAGAAAGATTAAGCTAATAATTGTAATAATTCATACATATAAATAGAGGCTGGAAAACCATTGAGAGAGGTTTAGCCACTGGAGAGTTTTAGCCAGGGCAACAAGAACAGATTGTTGTGTTTGGTTTTTTAGGTTGACTAATTGCCACTCTAATTACTTTTGAAGAATGGAGATATCTGTTTGCAAATGTGATGAAAATGCACTTTGTAAGTGGGTTTTTATAAAATCCCAATCAAGTTGAAGTTCTACAAGAGTGATGTTACACAGATACTGGTAAATTGCCAATCACATAATAATTTTTGTTTTGTGGCTAAGGTTTCTTTTAATTATTCTAATTTGCACTGTAACCATGCAGATTTCTATAAGAATTTGTTTCTTGATTAATGGCTTATACCCAAAATGTCCCCAATGCTTTAATGTAATAGTCCTTTGTTTTAGAACTTTACTTTGACTTCAGCAGACCTTGTTTGAGCAAGACTAATTCTATGTATATTTATTGCAGTTATTGTAGCCTCAAGGAAATTGGTTTCTCTCATGAATTGATGTTTTTAGGAACCCTGACAACTAAGGCAGGAGATCTCTCTTACTTCTCAGTCCTCAGAGATAACAGGACTCCAATGGCCGCTGGACTGGAAGAGTGAACTTAAAACCCTGAGGCTCAAGAATTCCACCAGGCAGCAATTTAGTCCACTCTTGGAACCACAAGAGAAAGCAGGGTTACTAACACCAATAGGACAGGTGACAGGGATGTTTCAAGTTTGCTTTCCCCTGAGCCTTGGGGCAGAAGCTGATTTGATTGATTATCCCACCCATCAATCCCCTGTGAGGTCCTAATGATAAAGTTCTTGGGGAATGACTGGGGCTTCTCCTGATTTCTGGAGGAAGTCTTGTTTTTAATGGCAGAATCTTGGGGAGGGCTTACAGCAGCCATCTTGGGGTTATTGATGTCCACATGGACTTTTGTCAGGTTCCAGATCCGTTTATTGATTGCTTATCTCGCTAGCTTGCTTCATTTCCCCTTCAGAGCATTTATACCTTTATTTTTAAAGGGGTGCTGAAGGGAGATGATCTTTCTTCTGTAGCTGCTTCCTGACTGTACCTGAAAAGGTGTAAAACCCTCCTGCTAGTCTATCTTGGTTGGAGGAAGATGGATCTGGTATTTTGGGTGAAGCTGGATGAGGTTCCCATATGGCTAATGAGAGGTTAATTTCTGGAAGAAATAAACTTTATTAGAGTCTTGAGAATATATGGTCCCACTAAGAGGACCACAAAAGTAGAACTATAAAGATTGCATTCTTCCAAAGTTGGTGGGAAACAGTATTTTTCTTTCAGTTATTTTATGCTATTGATTAACTCTACCTGCAATAGATAATGGGGTTAAATAGAAAACTCTAATCTCAGTTCTTATGTTAGAAGAGATGAATGAGAAGAGGCATTGCCCTTTTTAGTTAAGGAACAGGAGAAGAAAACAGACAAGGTTTCTTAAGGGATGTTTAGTTTGCCCACTTTCCAGCTCACAGTAAGTTTTTACCACACATTCAGGCAGCCACTTAGGTCCTGTGGGCAATAAAACACAACCACTTCCTCATCCCTATGTTAGCAAATTTTAAGGTCTTTCCCATCTGTTGAAATTCTGAAGGTCTCTATAGAGAATTCTAGGGTAAGCATTGTTTAAGCCTATTCCCATTTTGAAGTGTCTCTCTGCTGCTGTACAATTGTCAGAGTCATGATTTTAAAAATTTAAAGTATATAGAGCAATGGTTACCACTTCTTGCAGTCCAGTATGTGGAAGTATACCTATATTCCCCCTTTTTTTGTTTTTTATAACATGAGTTTTAAGGTGGAGTGAGATTATTCTGTAAAAAGAATTATTAGTTAACATAATATTATTAAAATATGGGTTAAAACTACAGGTTTTTAATACAGTTAGATTTTTATTATTAGGTTAGGATAGATGATTGGGTTATGCATACAGCTTTGGGAAAGAACTGTAAAATTTACTGTTGGCTTGTTAACATATGTATGCAGGCTGGCTTGACTTGCTTAAGGAGATACTAGAGAAAGCTTTAGCAAGTTTTAAAATAAAGTGATAGTGACATAGTTTGATATTAATTTTTATAATAAACTAATAATATTTAGGGTTGCTGCATATGACAGTGGTGTTATTTTAATTTATGATAGCTTACTGTTATATAAAATCCCATGGCAGCTTTTAATGTGAATTGGATAAGTATGAGTTAGAGCATTTACCCTGTGGCAGGTTTTAGTGTAAATCAGATGAGAATGAGTTAAAGCATTTGCTATTGCCTTTTTGCTTTTTAGGCAGTGAGGTTGTTTTTATGATATATACTATTTTTAATAATAATTAAAACTATGATTAACAATATTATATTTTTATCTAACATTATGGTGAAACATTAAATTTTTAGGAATTTTGTACTTTTTTTAGTATTCATCTGAAGCTTTTACTCATATAACTTTAACAGAGGGTTAAAGAATTTCTTTTAATTTTATAACACTTTTAAACACTGTTCATTCAAATTATAACATGCTAAATGAACTCAACTATTTTATTACTTTACTTTTTTCAAGGTAAAAAAACAAATCTTTCACAAAAATTTGAAATAAAAAGATACTTTCCAGGATTTGACTTTGAGAAAGCAGGTTTGAACATTATGCTCTTTTAAAAATGGTAAGACTTGGGAAGTGGACTTGGCGCAATGGATAGGGTGTCCGTCTACCACATGGGAGGTCTGCGGTTCAAACCCCGGGCCTCCTTGACCCATGTGGAGCTGGCCCACATGCAGTGCTGATGCATGCAAGGAGTGCCCTGACACACAGGGGTGTCCCTGCATAGGGGAGCCCCACGAGCAAGGAGTGTGCCCCATAAGGAGAGCTACCCAGCACAAAAGAAAGTTCAGCCTGCCCAGGAATGGCACCGCACACACAGAGGGCTGACACAACAAGATGATGCAACAAATGGAGACACAGATTCCCGTGCCCCTGACAACAACAGAAGCAGACAAAGAACACACAACAAATGGACACAGAGAACAGACAACCTGGGTGGGGTGGGGATGGGGGGGAATGGGAGAGAAATAAATAAAATAAATCTTTAAAAAATAAAAAAATTAAAAAATAAAAGTGATAAGACTTGCTTCTTCTTAAGTGATAAGTTTAAAGTACAAGAAGCTATTTTGATAAAACAGACTTTCTTTGTCTTCTGATTACTCATGAGAAAAACTCTTTATAAACTTTTACTGAAACAGACCAATGGTTTAAGAAACTTTGAAAAAGGACAAAATTTACCTTTGCATCAGTATACTATTTGATATTAAAGCTTTTAAATTTTAGTAGATAGACCCATCAAATTTTACTCAACTTTAACCACAAAAATTCCCTTTCAACATACTTTCTGCACTTCCTGTATTCATTCAGGTTTTGTTCCAAATTTTACTTTCTCTTAATAACCAATCATTTTATTTTAGGACAAAATTATTTTGTTTCCTTAATAAGAAAAACACATTATTTATACTCCACATACATGAGTTATCAAAATGATTTTGGAAACTGTTTCCAAGCAAACCTCTTGTAACACACAATTACTATCAACACTAAACAAACTTGTTATAATAATGATTCAATTTGGTTATATGCAAATAAAACTTTTATTTCAAATACTTAGTAGCTTGCAATACTAGAAACAGTTTTTTTAGAAACAAGTTGGTAGGGAGACAAGTTTTCCTGTTATGAAGTTACTTTTTGTTATTATCAATTCAGTTTCTGTTTAATAATGACTTTTTGGAATTAACTATTTAAACACTTCAATTTAAACAATGCTTCTACAAACTTCTTATAATTGTTGATAACCACATAGACTAGAGTCATTTCATTTCAAGACAAATTTCACCTTCATAAAATACATTCCCTTTCTTAATGCTACCACAGTATCTTTTACAATTTGCCATATGTATTCAAGTTTTGTCCTGCATACTTCCATTTTGATTTTATGAAAGCTAGCCATTTATCCTAGGAGAAAACACACTTTTTTGAACAAACATCAAATTTCAATCAGCACTCCTACAAACTTTTTACTGTTTAAAAAAATATTCATTTAACTTTCACTTCCTTTATTTTATTCTGTGAAGAAAAACAAGCTATTCATTTCAATTTAGGCAAGAACTATTTTTTATGAAGAGACCTGTAGTAATTTCATTCGTTAAGACTTACAATTTTCATCATTTTAAAGATTTTATTAGCATTCACATATGTATTAATATAAGCACTTATTTATTTTTGGCAATTTGAATAGAGCTCTTTTGGGAATTTTTACTTATTAATTTATATTACCATCTGGAGGTATCAAAATATACACTGAACAAAGAGACAAACATAAAAACAATTACAACACACTAACAGAAACATAAGGCTTACCAGTTTGATCCATAATTCTTACTCTTTTGGTATGGTTGTTTTAATTTCTTTTTCTTTTTCTTTTTTGCATTCTTTAAATTACTTTTTGTCTTTTTTTATGAAGGATACATAGATCACAAATAATGTTACATTTAAAAATATGAGGTTCCCATATACCCCACAGCCTCCCCCTCCCCCCCCCCCCCCCCCTTCCCACATCAACAACCTCTTTCATCATTGTGGCACATTCATTGGATTTGATGAATACATTTTGGAGCACTGCTGCACTGCACAGATTATAGTTACATTGGAGTATACACTCTTTGCCCAGTACATTCAGTAGGTTATGGCAGGATATATAATGTTCAGCATCTGTCCCTGCAATATCATTTAGGACAACTCCAAGTCCCCAAAATCCCCCCACATCACACCTTTTCTTCTCTCTCCCTGCCCTCAGCAACTCCTCTGTCCACTGTCTCCATATCAATGATACAATTTCTTCAACTGCTAGAGTCACAGTAGTTCTAGAATACCAGTAGAATACCAGTAAGTTCACTCTAATCCATATTTTATTCCTCCATCCTATGACCCTGGGATGGTGATGTCCACTCCACCTCTAAATTGAGAGGGGGCTTAGATCCCACATGGTTGATGGATGTGATTCTCCTGCTTGCAGTTGTAGGCACTCTTGGTTCTCTGGTATGGTGGTTGACCATCTTCACCTCCCTGTTAGCCGACCTGGGTAAGTCCAATGAACCAGAGAGTAGGGATTGCAACTCTGCTGAGGCTCAGGGCCCATCTGGTATATGGGCAGTCCAGAGATTCAAGTCTCCTTAGTATATACCAATTCCAGTGCCAACCACAGGTTCAGTAAAAATGACAGAAGAGGCATGTGTAGAAAGGTCACATCTGAGTCCAACTCTATCACACTCAGGAGCACAAATTCCAAAGTAGGGCCCACTGGCAAGGCACTGAACTTCAGAGCCATCTGCCATGACTGTGGGACCTGGGTTTCTCCATAGCCCTCAGGAGCACCAATACCCGGGGTTGTATCTACTTTGGCTGTCTCTGGGATATGTAAGTGTGACCCCCCCCTGATGACCTCCTGACTCATTTTGAAGTCTTTTAGCCATATACACTCATTTGTCTTTATCATTTCCCCCTTTTATTCAAGGTCTTTTTCTAGCGGCATCACCAGCTGCTGCTGATAGTAACCCTTAGCACTAGGGAGGCTCATTCCCGGGGAATCATGTCCCATGCTGGGGGGAAAGTAACGCATTTGCATGCTGTTTGGCTTAGAGAGTGGCCACATTTAAGCAACATGGAGGCTCTCAGGAGGTAACTCTTAGGCACCTTGCAGCTCTAGGCCTAGTTGAAATTTCAGGCACACAGGCTCATAAGCATAGTCATCAGTATCAAGGGTGCATCACTGGACCACCCTTCTTCACTGGTCTTTGCCCTTGGACTTGGGGGATTGTTGCTGTTCCACTGGGGAATGTGACAGAGTTCCCCTGGCTTGGAACTGAACAGTCCCTCAGTTGTTGTTTGTAACTCTAACTTCTATGACATCACTCAATGAATATCCAAACATTTTTATAATCCTATATACATGCCCTGAAGAACTCCCTCCCAACCAAGTGTCCCCCATCAATAACACCCCACACCAGTGTTCCTACCCTACCATAACTGGACCCCTCTGTGATCTGGTCCAAGACTTCTTCAAAAATGAAGCCTAATACATTTCCAAATTCAATTAGTAGGAAAATGAAATAGTAATGATATGTTTAAAGATTAGAAATAGAATATATACTAATTTAGAAAAACTAAAATAAAGTAAAAAATATATTGGGGTACTGAAAAATGAAAAATATCATAAAACTTTTTTTTTTGACATTTCGTGGTATGGCTCTTTTTAAGCCCTCCATCATTTCACATCTTTGATTTAACTGCTTTTAAGATTTCTTCTGGAATCTGTGTTGCCTGTAATATGCAAGCTTGTTCTTAGAAATACTTTTATTAATGGGAAGCAGATTTGGTTGAACTGATATCGTGTTTTCCTATCATATGGGAGATCCAGGGTTCAAACCCAGGGCCTTCTGACCTGTGTGGTGAACTGACCCATGCACAGTGCTGATGCGCACAAGGAGTGCCATGCCACACAGGGGTGTCCCCCATGTAGGCGGAGTTCCACATGCAAGGATTGTTCCCCCAATCAAGGAAAGCCTGCCCAGGAGTGGCACTGTACAAACGGGGTGCTGATGCAGCAAGATGAAGCAATAAAAAGAGACACAGATTCCTGATGCCACTGACAAGAATATAAATGGACACAGAAGAACACACGGGGAATGGACACAGAGAGCAGACAATGGGGGGGAGGGAGGAGAGTAAGGAGAAAAATAAACAATAAAAATAAATCTTTAAAAAAAAGAAATGATTTTATTAGTAATCAGCAACCAGTTAGAATTACTTGAGCAGCATAAACGCAGTTAAGCTCTTACTTAGTAGTTTAGACAGACAGTTAACACACATTTTTTTTACTACTCTTTAAGATTACATTGAGATTCAAATATCAGGAGTAAGCTAGTCATTCAAAACTGAAAGTTCTTTTAACACTTTGATAAAAGTTCTGAACTAATTTTATCAAATGGGCAATACAGGCCCAATTAGAATCAGTATGGAAACAAAACAACACCAAAGTTGCAAAGTTTTCCTATTCTTAGAGCAGTTTAATTTTATTAGCCCCCACTAATCCACTGCCACATTATCACGTAGGCAGGAGGGGATTTGCAGTGTTGTGGCTGGAATGTTTTTCTTATCTTAGTTAACACTTTAACAGATAGTTTTCTTCCAAGCTAGATTGGCTCATTAGCCTCCTATTGAATGGAGGCAAAAGAGCTCTGAGCTCTGTGAGAGTCACATTTTTGTCCAAGCACTTTGAGCAGCTATTGCAACTTGCTCATATACCCTAGGATTTTGAATTGCAACTTGAGCTCGCAGGGTGGTATAAGCACCAGTCTCTGTTAACTGTTCTAACTTGATTTTGGAGGTTTTGCATTGCCGGTTGCATGGCAATTTCCATACAGTGTATTGAATGGGGGTAACAATAGTTTTTACAACCTGTTTCCAATCCCATGGCACATGTGATACCCTATGGCTACATTGCCAAGATACCCATAGTGAAATTACAATATGGTTCATTCTCATGGATGTTATTGTTGTAGCAGTTGAGAGAAGTTCAATTATTTGCATATAAAAAGTCCAGGACTCATGATTTTGAGAAGGAAAAATGATTTATTGACGGGAGCTTTCTGTTTCAAACCCGAGCCCTGAACAAGAATTTTGAGTTCCTTTTATACAGAGGAAGGGCTAAATCATTCTTTGTTTCAGGGCTCAGTAGGTTTGAATTAGCATATAACTTCCACATCCTAGGCAAGCTTTTAGCATGGACTACATACATTCTAGATAAGCTTTTAGAACATTTAGTTTGCATTGATAAACTGTTTCCTGGGACTGGAATCATTGCCATGGTTATCAAGGGTAGGGCTGCAGCCTCTCACCATTCCACACCCACAAGTCAGGACCGACAGCTTAGGTTAAGGTTATCTCCGAAAAGACAATGAGCCTCCCACCTATAGCCCAAATCACTATGGAGTTCCTGATATACTTCATAAGGCATGGGTTCAAAACATTGTTGTCCAGCAACTAATACTGGTGGAAAATATTTCCCTTTTTACTGCTTCTTTAAGACATTTTTCCATGCAGGAGGGAGTGAGAATATATGGAGGTAGTGGTGGAAATTCAATTGGAATATTTGAAGGGATAGCATTTACTGAAGGTAGAACCAGAAGCGGTAAGTCATCTGGAATGTTATTATCCCCTACATCCTCTAAGGGAGGTGCTTGAGGTGGTGGCAGCGTTGATGATTTTATGACAGTCTCTGAAATCTGCCACCAAGGAGCACAAGGGTACCCCAGGGGGCCTAGCCCCTCTGCCTCACAGGAGGGGATATGGAGGGGATACAGTGTTGTATGAACCAAACTCCAAGTCAGCAGGGCAGATATTGGCACTTTGTCCCCCTGCTTATATTTCCTCTTCAGGTGACATCCTATCTGCTCCCACAGTTCTAAATCTAGGGTACCCTATTCTGGCAAATAATGACAGAACCCAGAAATGGTTTGTAATAATTGTACCAATCCACTTTCCTTAAATTGACAGTTTGCATCTTTAAGAAGTTGTTTCAAAGTACGCAGATATACTAATTGTTTTTGAGGAAGATTTCCCATATTGCTTTGTTGATACTAAACACGTGGGCAGTTATTCACTCCAGGGGATACTGCTGTCCCTTACCTTGGGATTGATGTAAGCTATGAGTGGGAGGGCTGTTCATATATTTGTAGATAACCTGAGCAGTATGTTTTCTGTGTGGAGTGTTTGGGACAGTGAGAACCACAGCCCTGCCCTTGGTAACTGGGATGACAACTCCAGTCCTGGAGAAACATTAGGGTGCCCCTGGATTAAATTTAATTCAGAAAAGATTTGGGCTCCACCAGAGTATTCCCAACAAAAATCAAGGGCAATGGAAGGTCTGAAGAGAAAGATTCTGAGAATGAAAAAGAACTGGGTGCAGAGGAAGGTAAGACTCCCCCGGGGATCATAGTGGGGAAAAACCCTAGATTTAATTGCTGGGGAGGGAGCCTGATCAACTCCCAAGAGAGAGCCCTAGTACCTCCAGAAATCTGGGGGGAAGCCATTCTCTCTAGGTCTGGAAAAAGGAGAAAAACTGGGGAAAAGCCTGGTGTTTCAGGTTTGTCTAACTGCATGTTGGAATCTGGTACTGGTCTTGTCTCCACCAAAAGAGTAGAGGCTTGATTATGATGGGAAAGGATGTTTATAGGTTCAAGTCCTAACGTCCTGGAACTTGGTCTAGATTTTTAAAAACTTGGTTATGGGAAAATGGATCAGCTTTTCTAGTGAAGCTTGGTCTGGGTGTAAAGTTAAACAGTGAAAAAGGCCTAGCTGGAATCTTTTGTTGTGGTGCTGAATTGTGAATGAATTCACTTTATATCAGATATTAGTGTTAAGTGTTCTTTCTTTCTAAGGTTTGTGATGACTTCGGAGGGCAGCCTTGCTGAAAAAGATATATATAGAACTTGTGGGTCAGATTAATGACCTTTGTGCTTCTGTCTGTGTGAGCTCAATGCTAGTGTTGGAGTTGTGTGGTTAGGTAAAGTGGTGGAATTTAGTTGAGCCTTAACCCTTCCTTGCCATTGGCAAAACTGCGGAGGAGTCTGGATGTTTGCACATGCTCTGCTGTCTCATCTCTGGCCCACCCCTTTGCCAGGGCTTGGGGGCCATCCGTGTCTGCACCACACACCTGGGTTTGTTGGGGCTGCCCCAGTCAGGGTAACTGGGTCCCCAGGAGGGGTGCCAAATTTGAGTAGATTCCTTCGCCCTATTTTGGCGGAAAGCTGGAGAGGAGGGAACTGCTTGCCCCTTTCCAGTGAGTCCACACCTTCTATTCATAAGCCGCACTCCTATTTGATTGCTGCGCACCTAAATGCCTGGAAGGGGGGAGGTGAAGGGGATGCAGAGTAAGATCATAATAAGCACAATAAAGTTCCCTCCCTAAAGTGTCAAAGGCCAAAATAAATTTGCATTCTGCCCAGGTTCTGTGAGACTATGTAAAATGCTTTGAAATGTTTTAAAGCTGTAAACTTGTCTAAAGGAAGGAGGCTATCGCTTGAAAACAATGGACCACTAATCACTTGATATCCTTTTTAATGATCTGGCTGAGAACTTTAGGGTTGTGAAACTAGAGGGAAAAAAAGGGAATGAAACTTCACTTTAAAATCTGTGTTTGGCTTTTGTCAGTTGCTTGCGCCTAAGAATTCACGGTAAAAAGGTAGTTTAAAAATGAATCTTTAAATGCCAATACTCTCTTGCTGGTGAATTAAGTGCATAACTTGCAGATGAGAATTTGTTCGATTACTAGGAAAAGGCAGGACTTCACAGAATTGTTACTAATAAAATTCTTACAACTTAATTAATAAAGGAGGTCTGCCTTGGCTGTCAGTGTTCCTAAGAGTGGCAATTCATGAGAAAAACCAGTCTCCCTGAGGCTTCAATAGCCTCGGTAAATATACATAGATTTAGTCTTGTTGCTCATTCAAAATTCTGCTAAATTCAAGGTAAAATGTAAAGTTCTGAAACAAAAGAGAATTGTGTTAAAGCATTGGGAACATTTTGGTTACAATCCATTAGTTAAGAAACAAAATTCTTGTGCAAAACTGCATGATCATAGTGCAAGTTAAGAAAAAGTTTCAGGAGTCTTTGAAATGTTTTGCAGTCACACTTATTTTGTAAAAATGAAAGTTTTAAGTAACTAAGTTATGTTTCTGTGTCAAACTATTCATGTCTGCCTTTTTGCTCAAATTGTTGTGGTTAAATAAGCAGTTATATAAGTAATATATATTTCTGGAACCCAATTAAGCTAAACAGTATATAAAATAATGCAAATTATAAGTAACATCAATGAGTTGTGGTTCTGTGTCTAACTCTATTTGTGTCTGCCTATTTGTTCAGTGTATGTCTTCATACATCAGAATAATAATATCAAATTAACAAATGAAAATTCTTAGAAGAGCTCTATTCAAATTTCTAAAAATTAAATATGCTAATTGCTAAAAATTATATATGTGAATAAATATTCCTGGAACCTAAATTAGACTAAGCAGGATGGAAAGGTCATATAGAAATCTGATTATAAAAACTATTGGAAAAGGGCCTTCTCTTTGCAAGAGCTCTGAGGATGGGACTAGGTATGGCAGATTAAACCTATCTACTAGGCTGGGGAATTAAGAATCAGTTTGCCCTGTAATTTCCCAGTTTAAACCTTTTGACAGCCTTAAAATAAGAGTGGTTAGTGGTTCTGTTGCAGAAATTCAGTAAGTAAAGGAAGTGTTGTAGAATTTGAGAGAGGTTCAATTATTTGTGTATAGAGAGGCCAGGACTCAGGAATGATTTTGAGAAGGAAAAATGGTTTATTGAGCCCTGAACACGATTTTTCGAGTCCCCTTTATACAGAGAGGAAAGGCCAAATGGTGCTTTTGTTTCAGTTCTCAATAGGCTTGAATTAGCATATATTTTCCACATCCTAGGTAAGCTTTTAGCATGGACTTCATACATTCTTGATAAGCTTTTAGCACATTTGGTTTGCATTTTCCCTGAATATTCAAAGTCTATAGAGTTTGCATTGATAAACTGTTTCCTGGGACTGGAGTCATTGCCATGGTCACCAAGGGCAGGACTGCAGCCCCCCATCATCCCACACCAACCAGTCAGGACAGACAGCCTAGGTTAAGGTTATCTCCGAAGAGACAAAGAGCTTCCCACCCATAGCCCACACCAGAAGTTCCATAAAAGCTGTGGAAAGATCTTTCCTGGATTACAATTAAATTATGCAATTGTAATGTGTTTTTAAACCTACTAGTCAGTATGCTTTTAAAATCATTCAGTTTCAGAACTGAAACAAAAAAAAGTTTTAGCTTCCTATGGGGAAAGGGGGGAGAGTGTTCCTTGCATAGACTATAATGGTTTCAGTTTTATTTAACCTGAGTGTAATCTCCCTTAGTTTATAAATTACCCATTAAGTAAATTAACATTATATATACAAAATCTTTGGAGTAATGAAAATTGTAAGTTCATGTTAATGAAATTAAGCTAAAGAAAAAATTGTAGATATGCTTTCTAAAATAAATAAACTTCTTTGGTTGGTAATTGTAATTTAATAAGTTTATTTAAATGTAAAGTAACTAGTCTATGTGGTTGTGGTCAATTTATAAAAAGGTTGTAAAAACATCTTCCAAACTGAAAACATTTAAATGGTTCTCATTCTAGAAGTGATTATTAACTAAAAACCTGGTTGATATTGGTAGCAAAGAATAACTTTGTGATAATAAAACCTGTCTGAAGGCCATTGCAAAGTGCATATTTAAGTAAATGGTAATGAAAAGTTATCTTGATTCTATTAGGAATCTTCCATTTTCATTTTAACAATGAAAAATAGCTTTTTTTCCTCTATTACTAAAATGAAATACCTACAATTATCTCCATGATAAAATTGTACAAGTAAACAAAGTCATTTGATATATGATGTGTTGCGTTAAAATGTTTAAAATACATAAAAACAAGGAATAAACTTTAACATTGTCAAACTTTCTTGTGCATTCAAACCAGGCCTTGAATACATTATAGTTTGCCTCTCCATGTGAGTTTTTGGCTAGGCTGGTCACTGACCCCTCAAATAGAAATATTTGCTATATCAGGCTCTGGTTATGCTCCTAAAGTCGACGGATACTATGTTGCAGTTTCAAGCTCCTGCAACAGCCAATGGTGGCTCAGTACAGCCAAGCATACAGTGGATATCACTTCCAGACTGGCACTGTTCCATAGTGCCAGAGAGCACTATGCACCAGGCTGGTAGAACACTGGAAACTCTCTAGGATCAACGATGCTGCAACTTGCTCACTGTGTGAAGAACATGCTAAGTGGAGCCATGATTACCAGGACACTGTGAGTAAAACTTAAACATAATTGGCGTTATGCCTGCTCCCATGGAGAGATAGCATGTAAAGTATTACAAACCTGAAACTTAAAACTATTAATTGCAACTCAGAATCCTTATGCATTAAGTAATACATTAATTAATATTAAGTGCTATACTTTTATCCTGTACTAAATATATGCCTAATAATTATAACATTATCTTTTCTATTCTGGATCACATACAAAAGTGTATTAGACATTTTAAATTCCTGGTAACTTCATTTTCTAAATAATTAACAAACATGTCTATAAAATAAGGTGGCAGTCTTATCCAGGCTCAGCCAACTTACTATTCTAGTGTACTCTACTGTGTAGCAAAAATGAGGCTTGCTTGCTAATAATGGGTCACCTATTGACCAGTCAAAATTACCAGAAATTGTACAATTAAAGCAAAATTTTAAAAAAACTTTATTCTGTAGTTCCGATCACTCCCACAGCAAAAACTAAGAAAATTTCCAACGTGGTGCACTAATCCTGAATGAAACCAACTGCCCAAAATGTGCCACTTCACCAGAAGCATCTAACAGAGCACATGAGCGCCAATCATTAAACAACCTGAAATGCATCTTGAAAACAAAGCTAAATATCTGTTGCAATTTCTCTCTGAAAATAAATAACTTAAAATAAATATATATATATATATATACACTGTTCCCACCAGCTTTTTTTAAAATTTATCTATAGATTCAATAGATTCACTTTATTAGAACTATTTTCCTTGACATTAGAGAACATTACATCAATAAACACAGATTTTTTTTTTAAATTTTTCTTCTGTTTCCATTCAAGTAATAGGTTTCAACTTTAATGTTATGAGTTGGCAGAACAAAGAAAATCTATCAATGAAAGTTATTTGTGAATTATGCATATGTTAAACTTCAATAAATTCCAAAGGTTCAATTTACTTCCAGCAAACATCGATAAATCTTGAGAACTGACTAATTGGCCTGTATGTTCTGGGTGAAATTCCCCAGTACCACTTAGCAAAGCAAAACTAAAGTTTTAAAAGATATTACATTGTTCTTTCTTTAAAATAGGATATTTGAATGGGATTATTATATTATTTTTCTAACATTATTTCAATGAATTTTCATTAAGAATATTTATTTTTTTCATGGATTATAGTGTTTTTTCCCCAAATTCTACTCAATTTATTCATTTTTTAAAAAAATATTACATTAAAAAAAATGAGGTCCCCATTTACCCCTACCGCCCCCACCCCACCACTCCCCCCACAGTAACACTCTCCCCCATCATCATGACACATCCATTGCATCTGGTGAGTACAACTCTGGGCATCTCTGCACCCCATGGCCTGTGGTCCACACCATAGCTCACACTCTCCTGCATTCCATCCAGTGGGCCATGGGAGGACATACAATGTCCGGCAATTGTCCCTGGAGCACCACCCAGGACAACTCCAAGTCCTGAAAATGCCTCCACATCTCATCTCTTCCTCCCATTCCCCGCACCCAGCAGCCATGATGGCCACTTTTTCCACACCAATGCCACATTTTCTCGATTATTAAATATGCTTGTGAGCCTATACACCTGAAATAAGAACAAGGCCTAAAGCAGCACTGTGCCTAAGAGTTCCCTCCTGACAGCCTCCATGTTACTCAAATGTGGCCAGTCTCAAAGCCAAACTCAGCATGTGAATGCAATGCCTTCCCCCCAGCATGGGACATGACACCCGGGGATGAGCCTCCCTGGTGCCGAGGGATCACTACCAAGTACCAGCTGATGATGTAACTAGAAAATGACCTTGAATTAAAGGTTCAACGTGGACAAGCAGAATATCCCTGTCTACATATAATAACAGGAGTTAAAAATGCTGTTTGACCTAAACTAAGGGGGAAATGGGAAGGACAAATGAGTTTATATGGCTATGAGTCTCTAAAAAAGAGTCTGGAGGTTGTCAGAAGGATTGCCCTTATGCACACCTGAGCAGAGTCTCAGAGACAGATAAAGTACATACAACCCCAGGTATTGGTCCTTTTGAGGGCTAAAGAAACCCACAGATTCTATGGTCATGGCAGATGGGGTTCACTGCCATGTCAGTTGGCCCTTCTTTGGAGCTGGTGTTTCTGCATGATGGAGCTGGACTCAGATGGGATCTCTTTTCACAAGCCTTTCATGCTACTTTATTGGAATTGTAGTTGGTGCTGGGGTTTAAGATATATCTAGGGGATTTGAATCTCTGGACTGACAATATGATAGCCAGGCCCTGAGCCTCAACAGACTTCAGCTTCTACACTCTGATTTACTGGACTTACCCTGATGTGGGCTATGGGTGGAAGGCTCTTTGTCTCTTCAGAAATAACTAAGCTGTTTGACTTGTGTCTCTTCAGAAATAACTAAGTTGTTTGACTTGTGGGTGTGGCTGCAGTCCTGCCCTTAGGGACGGTGACAGCAGGCTCCAGTCCCAGGAAATGTTTAACAAAGCAAGGGCTATAAACTTTAAGTATTTAGGGGAAATGCAAAAACCAAGGCTTATCTAAAATGTCTGGAGTCCTTGCTAAAAGCTTACCTAAGATGTGAAAGAGATATATGCTAATTGAAGCCTATTGAGAACTGAAACAAAGGGACCATTTGGCCTTTCCTCTCTGTATAAAAGACGTTTGAAAATCTTGTTCCGGGCTCGGGATTCAAATTGAAATCTCCCGAGTCCGGCCGGCCGTCAATAAACCATTTTTCCTTCTCAAAATCATTCCTGAGTCCTGGCCTCTCTATACTCAAATAATTGAACTTCTCTTAAATTCCACAACAACCCCACTCAGCTAACATGGAGTTGAAGAATGTCAACCACCACACCATGGAGCCTAGAGTGCCTACAACTGAAAGCAGGAGGATTGCATCCAGTATCCATGTGGAATCTAAGCCCCCTCTTGACATAGATGTGGAATGGACACAACCAAGCCAAGGTCCACAGGAAGGAGGAATACAGTAAGGATTAGAGTGGACTTAATGATATTCTACCCACCAGCTTTTAAAAAGGAATACCATCTTTATAAGCACCTAACCTTGTCTACCTCTGTAATCCAATGTCCTCTTTTAAAAATGGATATTCCAAAATTTTATTTAAGTTTGTGTCTTTCAGAATGAACATCTTATTAACCATGTGAAAACTTTATCCAGCTTCATACAGAATGCCAGATCCATCTTCCTCCAGTTAAAATAAAATAAAAGTTTCACACCTTGTTAGGCAATGACTATAGCCCATAGCCAGCAGGAAGCAGTTATAAGAAAGAGATCATCTCCCTTCAGCACCCCTTTAAGATTAAAGGTGTAAACTCTTTTAGAGTAAAATACAATTAGTAGATGAATCTGGAGCCTGACTGGAAATCCACGTGAGTGCCGGTGGCCCCAGGATAACTGCACGGGACCTGCCCCCGGGATTCTACTGTCCAGAATGAAAACTTTTAAAAACAGGATAAACCCTTGATGCTCTAACAGGAACTTTGTCTTCAGATCCTCACTAAAAATTGATAAGTAGAGTAATCAATCAAAACAGCCACCCACCTCATACCTCCAACAATAATTATGCCAAAGTTTAGCAAGTTAAGCTTTAGCATAAGGGGGGAAATGATGTAGGCTATGAGTGGGGTCTGTTCATACATTCGTAGATAACCTGAGTAGTATGTTTTCTGTGCGATGTGTTTGGGACAGTGAGAACTGCAGCCCTGCCCTTGGTAACTATGACAACAACTCCAATCCTGGAGAAACAATTTAGCAATGCAAACTCTATAAAAATGCAGACCAGATGTGCTAAAAGCTTATCTAGAATGTATGAAGTCCGTGCTAAAAGCTTACCTAGGATGTGGAAAATATATACTAATTCAAGCCTATTGAGTACTGAAACAAAAGAACCATTTGGGCCTTCCTTTCTGTATAAAAGGAACTCAAAAAATCTTGTTCAAGGCTTGGGTTTGAAACAGAAAGCTCCCAAGTCTGGCCAGCCATCAATAAATCATTTTTCCTTCTCAAAATCATTCCTGAGTCCTGGCCTTTGTATACACAAATAATTGAACCTCTCTCGACTTCTACAACAGGATGAGAACGTAGTCCAGACCGAATCTCCTTCATATGTTGATTGTGTCAACTGGTTTCTCAAACATTCCTCATACAGGGCACCACTTGTGGCAGTGGTTGGATTACTAACTTGTCCAGCATGTTAGAGAGGGCATGAGAAAACTACACTTAAACACAGTTAATTGACAGCTTTTTAATTAATTAATACCATCTTACTCAGAGATGCACTAGTATATATACTTATTGGGGCTAGGCTTTTGCCCAAGAATTTTGGGGTTAGACTTTAGAACTTTGTATTTCTTATCACAATGCCTGGAGGCAATGTCTGGAGGCAGGGGAGCAAGTCACCCTAAGCTGTTTCTGCTGAATGTTGATGCCTGAACAAAGGAGATGCACAAATCCTCACTACTTTGTTCATTTTTACTGCACTATTTATGATTAGTGGAAGGGGTAGAGCAGATGGAGCTGTTTTCAGCTCAAGGACTTTTGCACAAGTTATAGCAAACAAAAGCATTCATGGCTGTCTTCAGCTCCTTGATGTGAGTAGCAAACATAAATTCATAAATTCTTTATCCAGGCAACCATATATGAATGTGGGCCCATTTTAAGTAGGATCTTATGGTGAGCAGGATCTTAAGATGTGACCTACCTCATTCAGGGTGGGTCTTAATCCTTTTACTAGAGTCCTTTATAAGAGAATAAAATTTAGACAAAGAGGCAGAAAGCCACAGAAGCAAGAAGCTGAAAGCATCAAAACCAGAAGAGAAGGGAGAAAAGGGCAGATGCCACCATGTGCCTTGCCATGTGGCAGAGGAGTCCTGGATTGTTGGCAGCTGGCCTTCAAGAAGAAGGATCACATTGATGATGGCTTAATTTGTACATTTTTCTCAGCCTCAAAACTGTAAGCTTGTAAGCTTATGAACTCTTGTTGTTAAAAACCCACTCATTTTATGGAATCTGATTTTGAGCAAATTTAGCAAACTGTAACATGCAACTATGCTTGAGAATAAGCTGGCTTGCTCCCCAAACTTCAGTCTGAGGACCAGCAGTCTTGGTATCACTTGGGAGCTTGTTCAAAATGTTAGCTTTGCACGGCTCCAGTTCCAGGTGTCAGTCTGTAGTTTAACAAATCCCCAGGTGACTCATATGTACTTTAAAGTTTGAGAAGGATTGCTCTAGTCTAGCTGGAGGTTTTTCAGCCATGCTTCTAATCATTTGTTCTCAGCAAGTAATCTCAGCAGCATCAGAAACCTCGTGGTGATCAAGCAACTCCCACCAATGTTTCCTGCCCTTCCTTTGTCTCTTCATCAGTTCTGAGACAGTGCCTACTTCCCCATTTCTCTCTCAGTAATCCCTATTGTAGGCAGTGCCACACAGCTTTTTGGAGGAATTGTTCAAAATCTGTTGCATTTCATAAAGTATACAATGTCACATTACTTGGTGTCCCCTCATTTTTTTTTCTCTATAAGAGCAGAAGTTCATTGGCAAAAGTTTTCTTTTTTTGGCCAGTTAAGTCATTTTTTTCCTGGGTGGATACAATACTCTGTCAAGCAATATGTATGAGGAAGACAGACCTCAGTCCTTATCAAACCCAATGAGCTTGGAATGTGCATGTTTGGGGGTGGTGTAGTATGGGTGAGCTCTAGTGTGGAAAGTCTAAGACACTGTAAAACTGAAGCCCATTATTCTTCACCCACCAAACAATTTGTTAGGTCATGGCTCTATGCTTTGCAGAGGACACTCATTTTGTAAGCTCTGGAGGTTTGGAAAAGAAGTGACTGCACCAAATTGGTTAGCCTACAGTTTTATTTTTGAGCTCCTCTCAAGCACAGGTTTTTTGTGGTACTCTGATTTTATGTGAGTGATCCAGAGTGTGATTCTATGCAGGTAAGGGGGAAGGTAATATTGGTTCCATGATGAAGGCAAGGGAGAAGAAAGAGAACTCCAACAATTCTTCTACTGTTTTGTGCTTCTACAGCCCTGTCTGGCTGCCTACAACTCCCCAAACCCTATATTTCAAATTCCACTTTCATCACCACAGGGGCTTCTCAAAATTTTGTTGTTGTTGTTATTTGCCAGTTTTCTCTGTTCCACTTTTTCCTTATTACTTCCTCTTGGGGGTGGGAGTGTACCAGAAGTTCTGCTGATTCAGCAATATCAGTCAAATCTGACATTAAAATATATTTATGTAATTATTAGTTTTAATGTATATTATCTTTCTATATAGAATCCATAACTATATTTCACCATTCTGAATATTAATAGTGATCTGAGACTATACCAATATAAAACAGAGAATTAAGACAATAAAATTTTTCGTTAAGTAAAGTAAAACTTAACATTATTAATCCAAAATAACCAATATCTACATAATATTTATGTTTTTCCAGCAACCAGACTTTAGTCACAATAGGGCTAAAATGGAAAATAATAACCCAACCAAATGTATACAGCTGACAGAAAACATCTTATAAAATAAAGAGATTCCATGCTAAATGAAATACAGCTTCTGTAGGAAACAAATGAGAGTTTTAATGTAAAAAGCTCTTTTTAATTTTTTAATGTAAAAAGTGAACTTTAAAATTTGAGCAAGGAATAATGACATATTTGGATTATAACCTTAAATGTGAAATAAATATTTACAAGTCATGCTTTCCAACACCCACACTTTCCAAGGGTCTGTGCAGTATCCATATAAACAAATAACAGAATAAATAAATAAATGGGGGAGAAGAAGAAAATCTTCCTTACAAAAGAATTCCAACTTAAAAAAAAATATGGAAGAAAAGAAGGCAATAGAAAATCACTGTTAGATACCATGGCAAAAATTGCTGTGGGCAAGATCGACTGGTGGAAGCTGTTTTCATTTGCTAAAGTGATTCAAGCACATACCATAAAATGGGTATGCTTTTAAAAGTGGGAATTTAATGAGTTTACAGGCTTACAGGTTTGAGGTTGAGAAAAAAATGTTAAAATCAAAGTATCATCAAGGTAATGCTTTCTATGTGAAGACTAGCTGCCAATGATCCTGAACTCCTCTATCACATGGGAAGGCACCTGGCAGTATCTGTTCATCTCTCCCTTCTCTTCTTTGTTGCTTTCAGTTTCTTGCTTTTGTGACTTTCTCTCTCTTTGATTGAATTTCACTCTCTTATAAAAGACTCCAATAAGAGGATTCAAACCCTCTCTGAAACAGGTGGATCACATCTAAAGTTAAGATCCTATTCACCAGATCCTACTGACAAGGGTTCCACACCCCCAGGAATAGATTAACTTTAAGAACATACATTTTTGGGATCCATACAGCTTTAAACCATCACAGATGCTAGAATTAGTGGGTGAAAATTTATGGAGAGAGAGGGTATATTTTCATAATATCAAAGTATGTCCTGCAAAATATATATTAATTACAAAGGAAAAAGTAATTACTTTAGATTAGAGATATATGGCAGATACCACCATAACCAGATGTTAAAGATCAAGAGCTTCAGTAAAAAAATTCATCAACATCATGGAACTCATGCTCTGATTCACTGAGAAGGTTATATCACTTCAGTGATTTTCTTTCCAGTAATGTACAACCTCAGTCTAAGGACGAAAAAATATCAAACAAAGGCAAGCAGAAGGACATCCTACATAATAAAATTGTCTACATCATAAAAAAGAGGGAAGATTTAGGAAGTGTCAGAGATTTGAGAAGACTAAAGAGACACAACAACTAAATTCAAGGATAAGATCCTGGATTGAGTTCTTGAGTAGAAAATGGGCAGTTCATTTTGCTAAAAGCTTCCAAAATCAGTACACCAGAAATAGGTTGGCTTTTATAGTGGGATTTATTAACCTACAAGTTACACTTCTAAGGCTGAGAAAAATATCCAAATCAAGGCATCAGGTGACACTCTCTCCCTGAAGTCTGACTACTGGTGATACTGAACTTCTCTCTCAAATGGGAAGGCACATGGCGGCATCTCCCTTCTCTTCTGGGTCCTATCAGTTTCAGTTTCCTGGTTCCCATGGCTTCCTCTCTCAAATTCCATGGATTTCTGTCTCTGTAGTTCCCTCTTTCCTTAATCTTCTCATTTATAAAGGACTTCAGTCAGAAGACCAACACCCACACTGGGTTACACCTTACTTAAGTAATATAATCAAAAAGAAGGCCCCACTTACAACAGGTTTACACCCATAGGAATGGACTAGCTCTATGTACATGATATTTTCTGGGGTCCATAAGAGCTGCAAACTACCATAGACATTAATGGAGAGCTTGTGAAATCTGGGTAGATTCCATACTTTAATTAATAATATCATACCAACTTTTGCAGGATCAATACCTAACCACTACCCAAAATTAGTTCAAATGTCAAGTTTGATGACACCACACACACATCTAAAGAGTGTGAAACATATGATCTCACCTTATGGGACTTTTTGGGGAGACCAAGGTAGGCACCTAAGCTGTCTGAAATGGCTTGAGTGAAGGGAGGGACAAGTGGATTTGTTTTTGAGGGTAATCAGGGGCTGGGATGGAGTAAGGATTGTCTTGTGTGGACAGGGGCTTGTGCAAGATTTAAACTTCCAAAAAAGTAAAAAGGAAAGAGCACCTTAGCTCCTTGCCCAGATATGATCAACAAAAAGGAAAGAGGAAGGGGCAGGCTTAAAAACTGATAGTGGTCAAACATTAAAAATGGAGTCAGGCTCTTTATTACATCAATGCTTTTTTCTCAGTGTCAATAATTGTTTTATGATTATGTAAGATGGTAATGTTAACTGGACAGAGAATAAATAGGAACTTTCTCATTGTATTTGTAAGTCTTCTGTAAATCCTAAATCATCTCAAAATGAAAATTCATGTAAATAAGTAGTTCACTTCATAGAACTTCTATTTCTTGCAATATGGACTAATATTTTTTTTAAAAATACTTTCCACTATGAACTCTAAACACTAAGAAATTCTGAATTGAATAAAACAGACACCAAGAAATAGAAGTGAAAATCCCCAGGGGTAGGGAAAAATTCATCAAGCATTTTTAGCATTTGCTAATCCTTATGTATTAGATTTCTGTTGTTGCTATAACAAGTTATCAAAACCTTGAAGGCTTAAAATAACATAAATCTATTATCTTACAATTTTATAGTTCAAAAGTCTGTCATGTGTCTCACTGGGCTAAAATTGAGTGTTTTTTTCATGTTTCTTTTTGGAGGCCATAGAGGAGAATCTGTTTTTGCACATTTTCCACATCCTAGAAATTGCCTGCATTCCTTGGTTTATGCCCTGCTTCCTTCACTTGAAAGCCACCAGTCATATCTTTCCCATCATCACATTTCTCTCTGATTCCAATCTTCTGTCTCCCTCTTTCACTGTTAAGGACCCATGTAATTACTTCAGTTAAGTTCTAATCCACTTCAGTCAGGAAGTAACCTCATCAAAAAGTCCTACTTAAGGGAAGCATACTTGGCCCAGTGGTTAGGGTGTTCTACCACATGGGAGGTCCGCGGTAAACCCTGGGCCTCCTTGATCTGTGTGGAGCTGGCCCATGCACAGTGCTGATGTACGCAAGGAATGCCATGCCACGCAGGGGTGTCCCTGCATAGAGAAGCCCCACACACAAGGAGTGTGCCCTGTAAGGAGAGCCGCCCAGCGCAAAAGAAAGTTCAGCCTGCCCAGGAATGGTGCCGCACAGACAGAGAACTGACACAACAAAAAGAAATACAGATTCCCATGCCACTGACAACAGAAGCGGACAAAGAAGAACACGCAGCAAATAGACACAGAGAACAGACAAACTGGGGGGGGGGGGGTGCAGCGGGAAGGGGAGAGAAAAAAAAAGTCCTACTTACAATGGGTTCATACCCACAGGAATGGATTAAGTTTAAGGCTATGGTTCTGGGGTACATACAGCTCCAAACCACCACGAAGTCATACAAGGTGGGAACTGGAACTATTAATAACTCTTCCATAACCAGGACCTTGAAATACTAGAAGACAACTTGAAGTAGTAGAAGTGTGGATTAGAACAATGTCTGATTAGCATATAGGTAATTTTTTTACTGTCTGCATTTTGACATAAATTAAAACTTACAATTTGCAAGAACAGTACAAAATATTCTTTTCACCCAGATTTTCCAAATGTTAACATCTGACCACATTTGCATTTGCACTCTTTATTTATATCTACATATAATTTTTCCAGAAGTATATGAAAGTATGTTATAGACATGATGCTCCTTTTATACTAAACTACTTTTTGTGTGTAAAATAAGAATCCTTTCTTACTAAACATATTAAAATTATAAAAACATTGGAATTATTATTGATGCAATACTTGAACCTAAAGCCCTCATTAAAATTTCGCCAACTGTTCTAATAATGTCCTTACTGAAATTCTGGATCTTGTGTTACATACATTTATCATATATCTTTAATCTTTTAAGATCTGGAACACTTCTTCAGTCTTTGTCATTCAGGACATGTACATTTTTGAAGAGCATATGCCTTTAGTTTGAAGAATGGCCCTCAAATTGGATTGTTCTATTTCTGCATGATCTGATTCTGCTTACACATTGTTTTTTGGCAGAACTAGCACAGACGCAATATCATGTTCTGCTCAGTGTGTCATATCAAGAAATACTCTTTTTGAAAAGTCATTTAGTAATATCTACTATACTTAGACTTCCTATAGATTTTGTTCAAGTAATTCTATGCATGAGACTCTACCCTATGATAATCAAGTAACCAGTAAATAAGAACATATATAGATGCAAGTATGTTTAACATCATGGTTTATTATGTCAAAAATGGGAAAGAAAATAAATGCCCATAAATGTTTGAATAAATTCCATACATTCACACCACTAAATATGATGAAGCTACTAAATATATGACACATACGTTTATATGACTTTTTATAAACAACCAATGACAAGAAAATTCTGTATATCCATATATGTAGAGGAAAATATAGAAGAAGTAGATTCTTAATGTGGATTATGAGGTTGGGTGGCCCATAAGAAGGAAGAGAGAAAAGACAAAAAATGGAGATTGGTGTGAAAAAGAAAAGGACAGTCAGCATTAAAATGCATGTATAACACAATCATACATACGATTAATCTAAAATTCTAAATATGTGTGATGATATTAAAGAAATTAACAAATTCAATAAAATGAAAAGTAAGTACTGAAGACAAAATCCTAAATATCATATTTAAAATGTTCTTTACTCCACTGTTGCTTCTGGCACTTCCTTACACAATAATAAGACTCATAATCTATCCTTCAAAGCATTCATGCTCTGTGTAATGTAGTTTAAATCCATGTCCTCCCATGTACAAGCTGGAAAGCCTTAGGCAAATTATTTAACCTCTATGAATTCAAGTATCTTCATCATTAAAATGCATCTAAAATATCTATCTTATAAAAATGTGATACAAAAGTATTTACGCTGATGTGGGCTATGGGTGGGAGGCTTTTTGTCTCTTTGGAGATAACCTTAACCTAAGCTGTCTGTTCTGACTTGTGGGTGTGGGATGGTGAGAGGCTGCAGCCCTGCCCTTGGTAAGCATGGCAACAACTCCAGTCCAAGGAAACAGTTTATCAATGCAAATTCTATAAACTTTAAATACTCAGAGAAAATGCAAACCAAATGTGCTAAAAGTTTATCTAAAATGTATGAAGTCTATGCTAAAGGCTTACCTAGAAAGTGGAAGATATATGCTAATTCAAGCCTATTGAAAACTGAAACAAAAGGGCCACTTGGCCTTTCCTCTCTCTATAAAAAGAACTCAAAAATCTTGTTCGGGGCTCAGGTTTGAAACAGAAAGCTCCCAAGTCTGGCCGGCCATCAATAAATCATTTTTCCTTCTCAAAATCATTCCTGAGCCCTGGCCTTTCTGCACGCAAATAATTGAACCTCTCTCAAATTCTACATTCTCAGGGGCTCTCCTGGGATTGCAAATGAAGGCCAGAGACAGTAGCATTTTGCTGCCCCTTCCAAGTCTCTGAGGAAGCCAGGAAGACTCGGGTGAGCCCCAAATCTGGGCACCCCTGGATTAAGTTTAATCCAAGAAAAGATGTGGGCTCCACCAGAATCTTTCCGATGAAAATCGAGGGCAATGGAAGGTCTGAAGAGAAAGATTCTGGGAACAAAAAAGAACTCCAAACATGGAAGAAGGTAAGACTCCCCAGGTGAGCACAGTCTGGAGAACCCTAGTTTTAATTCCTAGGGAGGGAGGCTGATCACCTCCCAAGAGAACCCTAGTAGCCCCAGAAAACTGGGGGGAAGCCATTCCCACTAGGTCTGGAAAAAGAATAAAAACTGGGAAAAAGCCTGTTGTTTTGGGTTTGTCTAACTGCATGTTAGAATCTGTTGCTGGGCTTATATCCACTGAAGGAGTGGAGGCTTGATTTCAATAGGAAGGGATGTTTATAGGTTCGAGTCCTAACATCCTGGAAATTGGTCTGGATTTTTAAAAAACCTTGCTTACAGGAAAATAGATCGGCTTTTCTAGTGAAGCTTGGCCTGGGTGTAAAGTTAAGCAGTAAAAAAGGTCTAGCTAGAATCTTTTGTTATGGTGCTGAATTGCAAATGAATTGTCTTTATACCAGATGTTAATGTTAAGTGTTCTCTCTAAGGTTTGTGATGGCTGTGGGGGCAGCCATGCTGAAAAACAGATATAAAGAACTTGTGGGTCAGATTAGTGCCCTTTGTGCTTCTGTCTGTGTCAGCTCACTGCTGGTGTTGGAGTTGTGTGGTTATGTAAAGTGGTGGAATTTAGTTGAACTGGAACCCTCCCTTGCCATTGGCAAGGGGGTGATTATAGGGCAAAACTGCAGAGTCTGGATGTTTGCAGAGTCTGGATATTTGCACATGCGCTGCTGTCTCGTCTGAGTCCACCCCTTTGCCAAGGCTTGGAGGCTGTCTGTGTCTATGCCACGCACCTGGGTCTGTTCGGGCTGCCCCATTCAGGGTGGCTGGGTCCCTGGGAGGGGTGCTGAATTTGAGTAAGTTCTGTCTGCCCATTTTGGCAGAAAGCTGGAAAGGGGGGAGTGGCTTGCCCCTTTCCAGTGAGTCCACACCTTCTATTCATAAGCCGCATTCCTATTTGATTATTGTGCACCCGACTGCCTGGAAGGGGGAGGGGATTAAAGGGGATGAAAAGCAGAATCAAAATTGCAGTAAAGTTCCCTCCCTAGGATGTCAAGGCCAAAATATGTTTGCATTCTGCCCAGGTTCTTTACTTTTCCGAATCTCTCTCTGTAAGACTGTAGAAATACTTTGGAATGTTTTAGAACTGTAAACTCGTCTGAAGAAAGGAGGCTATTGCTTGAAACAATAGACCTCTAATCACTTGATAGCTTTTTCAATGGTCTGGCTGGGAACTTCAGGGTTGTGAGACTACCGAGGAAAAAGAAAAAAAAAGAATAAAATGCCACTTTGAAATCTATGTTTGGCTTTTGTCAGTTGCTGGCACCTAAGAATTCATGGTAAAAAAGTAAAAACATAGCTTAAAATGAATCTTTAAATGCCAGTACTCTCTTGCTGGTAAATTAAATGCAAAACTTGGGTGGCGGACTTGGCCCAGTGGTTAGGGCATCCATCTACCACATGGCAGGTCCGCAGTTCAAACCCTAGGCCTCCTTGACCCATGTGGAGCTGGCCCATGTGCAGTGCTGATGTGCGCAAGGAGTGCCGCGCCACGCAGGGGTGTCCCCCATGTAGGGGAGCCCCACGCACAAGGAGTGCACCCTGAAAGGAGATCTGCCCAGCGTGAAAGAAAGTGCAGCCTGCCCAGGAATGGCACTACCCACATGGAGAGCTGATGCAGCAAGATGACTCAGCAAAAAGAAACACATATTCCTGTGCCGCTGACAACAACAGAAGCAGACAAAGAAGATGCAGCAAATAGACACAGAGAACAGACAACCGGGGGGGGGGGGGCGAGGGGAGAGAAATAAATAAATATTTAAAATAAAAATAAAATAAAATACATTTAAAAAAAATAAATAAATGCAAAACTTGCAGATGAGAATTTGTTCCATTACTAAGAAAAGGCAGAACTTCACAGAATTGTTACTAATAAAATTCTTGTAGCTTAAGTAATAAAGGTATCCAATTCACCTTAAAGTTAAAAAAATAATAAAAACTGTAACTAAGAGTTAAGATCATTTATAAATGCATTTATATTATAAAACAGCGGAAAGATAATAACTGAAATTATAACTGAGTGAATTTAGCCTGAAACTATTATTGTAAATGTAAATTCTAAACTAACCTTACCTTCATTTATGGTTACTTCAAGCCTAGTCTCACCCCTTGCCTTTGCCTATGGTTATTTCATAACAGGTCCTGTCCTACTGTATTAGTAATCCTGCTTTCTCTCATGAATCCAAGTGTAAACTAAATTGCCGCCTGGTGGAATTCTTAGCCCTTGGGGTTAAATGACCACTGGAGTTTTATTATCTCCCAAGGACTGGGGGGGGCGGGGAAAGGAAGTCTCCTGCCTTGACTGTCAGTGTTCCTAAAAGTGGCAATTCATGAGAGAAACCAGTCTCCCTGAGGCTCCAAATAGACTCGGTCAATATACATAGAGTTAATCTTGTTGCTTATCAAAATTCTGCTAAATTCAAGGTAAAACATAAAGTTCTGAAACAAAAGAGAATTGTGTTAAAGCATTGGGAACATTTTGGTTACAAGCCATTAATTAAGAAACAAAATTCTTGTGCAAAACTTCATGATCATAGTGCAAATTAAGAAAAGTTTCAGAAGTCTTTGAAATGTTTGACAGTCACACTTATTTTGTAAAAAATGGAAGTTTTAAGTAACTAAGTTATGTTTTTGTGTCAAACTATTCATGTCTGCCTATTTGCTCAAATTGCCAAGGTTAAATATGCAGTTATATAAGTAATATATTTCTGGAACCCAAATTTAGCTAAACAGCATATAAAATAATGCAAATTATAAGTTACATTAATGAGTTGTGCTTCTGTGTCAAACTATTTGTGTCTGCCCATTTGCTCAGTGTATGTCTTCATGCATCAGGATGGTAATATCAAATTAACAAGTGAAAATTCCTAAAAGAGCTCTATTCAAATTTTTAAAAATTAAATATGCAGTTATATATGTGAATAAAATTCTTGGAGCCCAAATTAGACTAAGCAGGATGAAAAAGTCATATAGAAATCTGATTATAGGAACTATTGGGAAAGGTCCTCTTCTTTGCAAGAGCTTTGAAGGCAAGACTAGGTGTGGCAGATTAAACCTATCTACTAGGCCAGGGAACTAAGAATCAGTTTGCCCTGTAATTTCCCACTTTAAACCTTTTGTCAGCCATAAAATAAGGGTAGTTAGTGGGTCTGTTGACAAATTTCAGTAAGTAAGGAAAAGTCCATAAAAACTATGGAGAGATTTTTCCTGGATTATGATTAAACAAATTAGGTAATTGTGTAATGTGTTTTGAAACCTAGTAGTCAGTATGCTTTTAAAATTTATTCATTTTCATAACTTAAACAAAAAAAAAAGTTTTAGCTTCCTATAAAAATAAAAAGAGAACATTCCTTGCATAAACCATAATGGTTTAATTTTATTTAGCTTGAGTGTAATCTCCCATAGTTAATTTAAAAACTAAACATTATATGTACAAAATCTTTAGAGTAATAAAAATTGTAAGTTCACGTTAATAAAATTAAGCTAAAAAAAGATTGTAGATATGCTTTCTAAATAAATAAATTTCTTTGGTTATTAATTGTAATTTAGTAAGTTTATTTAAACATAAAGTAACTAGTCAATGTGGTTGTAGTCAATTATAAAGAGTTTGTAAAACATCTTCCAAACTGAAAATATTTAAATAGCTCTAGTTCTAGAAGTCATTGTTAACTAAAATCTTGGATTGGTATTGGTAGCAAAGAATAACTTCGTGATAATAAAACCTGTCTGAAGGCCACTGCAAGGTGCATATTTAAGTATGTGGTGATAAAAAGTTATCTTGAGTCTATTGGAAACCTTCTGTTTTCAAATTAACATAGTTAATGAAACATAGTTTTTTCCCTCTTACTAAAGTAAAATACCTACTATTATCTTAATGGTAAAATTGTATAAGTAAACAGTCAATTGATATATGATGTATTGCATTAAATTGTTTAAAATATATATAAAAACAAGAATAAACTTTAACATTGTCAGACTCTTTTGTGCATTCAAACCAGACCTTGAATACACTACAGGTTGCCTCTCCATGTGAGTTATTGGCTAGGCTAGTCACTGACCCCTCAATTAGAAATATTTGCTATATCAGCCCAGCCTCTAGTTCTGCTTCTAAAGTCGATGGAAACTACATTTCAGTTTCAAGCTCCTGCAGCAGCCAATGATGACTTGGTACAGCCAAGTATACAGTAGATATCACCTCCAGACTGGCACTGTTCCATAGTGCCAGAGAGCACTATGCACCAGGCTGGCAGAATACTGGAAAATCTCTCTAGGATCAACAACTTGCTCACTGTGAAGAACATGGTAAGTGGAGCCATGATACCAGGTTACTGTAAGTAAAACTTAAACACAATTGGCATTATGGCCTGCTCCCATGGAGAGATAACATGTAAAGTATTACAATCCTAAAATTTAAAACTATTAATTGCATCTCAGAATCCTAATATGTTAATTAATATTAAAGTGCTGTACTTCTATCCTATACTAAATATATGCCCAATAATTATAGCGTTATCTTTTCTATTCTGGATCAGGTACAAAAGTATATTAAACATGTTAAATTCCTGGTAACTTTATTTTGTAAATAATTAATAAACATGTCTAAAAAATAAGGCAACAGTCTTAGACAGGCTCAGTCAACTTACTATTCTAGTGTACTATACTGTGTAGCAAAAATGAGGCTTGCTTGCTAATAATGGGTCACCTATTAAACAGTCAAAATTACCAGAATTGTACAATTAAAACTGAAATATAAAAAGAAAACTTTATTCTGTAGTTCTGATCCACTCCCACAGCTAAAAACTAAGAAAATTTCCATCTTAGTGCACTAATCCTGAATGAAACCAACTGTCCAAAAGGTGCAAATTCACCAGGAGCATCTAACAGAACACATAAGTGCCAATTATTAAACACACTGAAATGCGTCTTCAAAACAAAGCTAAGTATCTATTGCAATTTCTCTCTAAAAATACCTTAGAGAAATATATATACTGTTCCCACCAGCTTTTTTTTTTAAAAGATTTATTTATTTATTTTTCTCTCCCCTTCCTCCCCCCCACCCTGGTTGTCTGTTCTCTGTGTCCATTTGCTGTGTCTTCTTTGTCCACTTCTGTTGTTGTCAGCGGCACGGGAATCTGTGTTTCTTTTTGTTGCGTCATCTTGTGGTGTCAGTTCTCTGTGTGTGCAGCACCATTCCTGGGCAGGCTGCACTTTCTTTCACACTGGGCAGCTCTCCTTATAGGGCACACTCCTTGCACATGGGGCTCCCCTATGTGGGGCATACCCCTGCGCGGCACTGCACTCCTTGCACACATCAGCACTGTGCATGGGCCAGCTCCACACGGGTCAAGGAGGCCCGGAGTTTGAACCACAGACCTCCCATGTGGTAGATGGATGCCTTAACCACTGGGCCAAGTCTGCTGCCCCCACCAGTTTTTAAAAAGGGGTGCCATCTTTATAAGCACCTAACCTTGTCTACCTCTGTAATCCAATGTCCTATTTTAAAAACAGGTATTCCAAATTTTTAATTAAATTTGTTTCTGTCAGAGTGAACATCTTATTAACCATATGAAAATTTCATCCAGCTTTGTACAGAATGACAGATCCATCTTCCTCCAGTTAAAATAAAATAAGAGTTTTACACCTTGTTAGGCAATGACTACAGCCCATGGCCAGCAGGAAGCAGTTACAGAAGAGAGATCATCTCCTTCAGCACCCCTTTAAGATTAAAGGTGTAAACTCTTTAAGGGTAAAACAAAATTAATAGATGGATCTGGGGCCTGACTAAAAATCCACGTGAGCGCTGGTGGCCCCAGGATAACTGCAAGGGGTCCCCCACCCCAGGATTCTGCTGACCAGAATGAAAACTTCTAAACTTCTAAAAACAAAGTCCTGGATGCTACACTAAAAATTGATAAGTAAAGTAATCAATCAAAACAACAAACAGCCATCCACCTCATAGTCCAACAGTAACTATGCCAAAGCTTAACAAGTTATGCTTCGGCATAAGGGGAGAAATGATGTGGGTTATGGGTGGGAGGCTCTTTGTCTCTTCGGAGACAACCTTAACCTAAGCTTTCTGTCCTGACTTGTGGGTGTGAGATGGTGAGAGGCTGCAGCCCTGCCCTTGGTAACCATGGCAATGACTCCAGTCCCAGGAAACAGTTTATCAATGCAAACTCTATAAACTTTAAATATTCAGAGAAAATGCAAACCAAATGTGCTAAAAGCTTATCTAAAATGTATGAAGTCTATGCTAAAAGCTTACCTAGAAAGTGGAAGATATATGCTAATTCAAGCCTATTGAAAACTGAAACAAAAGGACCATTTGGCCTTTCCTCTCTGTTTAAAAAAAACTCAAAAATCTTGTTCGGGGCTCAGGTTTGAAACAGAAAGCTCCCGAGTCTGGCCCGCCGTCAATAAATCATTTTTCCTTCTCAAAATCATTCCTGAGTCCTGGCCTGTCTATACACAAATAATTAAACCTCTCTCAAATTCTACAACAACACTAGCTACCACCCAAAGTACCTGTATAGCCACTAGAGAAGCAGAATAGTGTTTGCTGAATGCCGAAATAGCCTTTGGAGAATTTTATTTGTGATTTTTTATTTCCCCAGCCACCTATTTCCTACTCTAAAACCTCAAATCTGCTAACAATGAACACACAAATTATGCTTATAACAAGCCCCTGAAGGGATCATACTGGTTTAGGACCTTATTTAAAAAGTCACCAGTAATGTTAACCTCAATTAGGTTGAAATTTTCCAGTATAGGATTTCAACTCAAAGTAATACTGCCTTTCGGTTATTCTTCTTTTTGTTACTTTCAGTGGATATAGAATGTATTTTTTTAACAATGCAATTGACCATTAGGAAATTAAACTGCCCAACAACTACAACATAACAAAGGTGACATAAAATTATGAAAAATGCTCATAGTAAAATATGAAACTCAGAGATGCCATAGCATAAGATAAAATGGTCTTACCTCTTAGTGAAAGGTTTTGTACAAATATTCTAAACATTTATAATTGTTTTATAGAGCCATAATAAAAGGTGTATTCTTATTTTGAAAGGCAATTTACCTCTTTCTTTGTACTGCTGATTGCTCACTTCATTCTTAATTGTCCCTTTGCTTTATCACCACAGCTATGCCTTCTTCTTAGTATAGTTTTTTTAATGTTCACACTGTTATAGATTGCTTTTGTTTATTATTACTAATCTTCCACTGCTAATATACCCTTTGAGGCACAGCCTATTTTTCTTAGAAAACCATATAAGCTGTGCAGTCATTGGCATGGGTAAATGACTTGTCTTCATTCATGGTGCATTCTGGAGTCGAAAATGGCTTCATTCCTGTAAAATGAAAAATTTCTCAGAATTCAGAGAAGCCACAATTATATAAAAATTTATATAGAAGGGAAAGGGACCCTGAATAGCAAAGGCCATTTTGAAAAAGAAGGACAAAGTTGGAGGATTCATATTTCCCAGTCTTTTGTAGATCCAGCTCTTGGTGACAAACTCTCAGTTTTTGTTCACCTGTGAAGGCTTTAAACTCACACTCATTTTCAAAGAATAGTTTTGCCAGATGAATTCTTAGCTGGTAGTTTTTCTCTTCAATACATTAAATATAGCATACCATTGCCTTATCGTATGCATGGTTTCTGATGAGAGATCAACACTTAGTCCTGTTGATCTTCTCTTGTAGTTGATGCATTGTTTTTCTCTTGCAACTTTCAGAATCCTCTCTTAATCTTGGACATTTGACATTCTGAATAGTAGATGTCTTGGAGTAGGTTCATTCAGATTTATTTCTGTTTGGGGTGTGTTGTCCTTCTTGGATATTGATATTTATGTCTTTCTTAAGGGTTGGGAAATTTTCAATCATTATTTCCTCAAATATTCTTTCTGCTCTTTTTCCATTCTCTTCTCCTTCTGGGTCCTATTACACATATGTTTGTGTGTTTCATGCTGTCATTCAATTCCCTGAGATCATTTCATTTTTTTCCATTCTTTTCTCTTTTCTTCTTCTGTCTCTTCAAATTCCAATCCTTTATCTTCTAATTAACTTATTCTGTTCTCAGCCAAATCAAATCTGCTGTTATATACCTCTAATATATTTTTAATCTCATCTATTGTGCCTTTCATTCCCATCAGAACTGTTAATTCTCTTTGCAGTCTTTCAAATTGTTCTTTATATTCACCAAGTGTCTTCTTAATATCCTTTTTCTCTTTAGCCATATTTTCCTTCAACTCCTTGAATTGATTTAGGATATTTTTGTGAACATTGCTAATTAGTTGTCTTAAATCCTGTGTCTTGACAGAATTTTTTAGTCTATTCATGTCACTGGGCCATCTCTTATTTCTTATTATGGCTTGTATTTTTTTTGCTGATGTTTAGGCATCTGAAAATATTATTGATTTTATTCAGTGGGTCATTTTCCTCTCTTGCTTTGTGGTTTTGTTTCAGGGTTCCCCTTAGATTTTTAGTTCAACTTTTTCAAAAACTGTAAGATTGCCCTGTTTAAGTTATCAAAACAGGGTTAGGAATCCACTACTGGGGCACAAACCAGATCCACAGGCACTTGGGAATAGGGACAAAAGAGACAAGCTGTATCTTCCTTCCCGATGGCATTCATTGGCAAACCTTTCCACAGAGACTTACCTTTCACGCTCTGCTGACTGGAGTTTCTGAGCCTGTGATTTAAAGTAGCACCCTGCTGTTTAAACTCACTGAAGAGAAACTACTGAGAGTGCTACCACACCCTCCCTCTTCCCAGGGAGGAATTAACCTCTAAATTGGCCCAAAGGCTATTCTCCTAAGGGTGGGGGATAGATGCCTTTCCTAGCTGTGGGGGCAAGTAACCCACAGTTTTCCTTTTGGTTTCTTCATTTCTCTGTCCTCAATCCTGGACACTGCACATGGCACTATCCTGGTCTGTGGCTCCCTAAAACAGCTCCTTTAGGCAGTTTCTGTCCTTCCTCCCTTGTTTTGTAGGAGTGATATGTCCTGCCTGATCTACTTCAATGCCATCTTTCCCAGGAACCCTGAAACATTTTTAAGATCTCATCAAATACTGCCCTTCCCATATCCATACTCTATATCAAATGTTCCATATGTATAATGTGCATGTATATATTATGTATCTTTATATATACACATTAATGTACCTATATGTATACTCATATATAATTATTTGTATATTCTATATCTATATCTATATTTACATATGATTTTCTTTTCTTTTCTTTAGGAGTTGCCAGAGATTGAACCCAGGACCTCCTACATGTTAAGCAGATGCTCAACCACTGAGCTACACCCACTCCCTATATATGATTTCCTTATAACTGAAGGATAATATGAATATTTTGGTTGAAAGAAGATTCCTTAAACAAGAACAAAGTAGAAAATAACAATTCTATACCTGAACTTGTAGTAACAAAGCAAAATTCTAATATAATAAGAACACTTTAAAAACACCTCTACAAAAAACCAGATTGCTTACAAAAGCCAGATTACTAACAAAAGAATGACAATTAGACTGTCAAAAATTATCAATAGATATCAAAAAAAGAATGGAGAAAGATCTTTAAATAGACTGCAACCTAGAATTTCTGTGCACAAATAAACTACCAACCAAAACAATTGCAAAGACATTTTCAGGCAAAGATTGAGAGCATTCACCACTCACCCAACTTCACCAAGGCAAATTATAAAATATTTTTTAGTAAAAATTTAACTCTTCACCAAAATAAATAATAAAATATCTTTTTAGTGAAAAAGTAACTGAAGTCAAAAGCAAGAAACAGCAATGTTTGAAGATACTGGTAAATAAGTCATTAAGCCTATATGATCATTCACCGTAGAAGATAATAGCAATAGTGACTCTAGGGGTGGGCATTAACAACCAAGGTAGAACCTAAATGCTATGTAACAACTGAATCATAGAAAGGAGAGAGAATTGTAGTAAAATATTTCTAATGTCCTTGAATTATTCAAGAGGTGAACATAGAAGTATTTTGATTTTAGGCTTTATTTATGCAAGTATATATGTTAACACATTTAAGAATAGACTGTAAAAATGAAAAAATAGGTTAACTTCAAAACTAGTAATTGGGAGAAATCTGACTAATAGTAAGCAGGAAAGAAAAAATAGAATGCAACAAAGTTGACTTGTTAAAAATTGAAAATAAATAAATACTCACTTAAATTAAAATGCAGGGAAATAAATCAAAGATTGTATGGAAAAACTATACTGGACAACTACTAACCAAAATAAATTAGTGCATTAATACAAATATTAAACAAAATAGACTTTATAGCAAAAAGCATTATTACAATTTCTTGCATACTCTTTGGTGACCCCCCATGAGCCCCACGTCCTGCTCTTCATGCCTGAGGCAATTTGAGATTATTTTATGAATCCCAAAAAGATAAAGATAACATTTTTAAACTAAATTGTTCCTGCGCTTATGATAGCCTTTCGTTGCATTAAATTCAACTGAAGGTTCTTTGATTAGATTACTTGATAAAATCACTTTAGGGCTTTTGACTGGACCAAGTCAGTGAGGCATGAACCATCTTGGGTCTCTGCCCTCTGTTTGGGTCTGATATAAATGGAGACACAGAGAGGACAGACACAGACACAGATAAGGGAAGCCTCCATATTTGAGCCTGCAAAACTCCAGTTTTACTCACAGCTAAGCCGCAAGGAGAGAAGCCCCTGAGCGGCTCAAACTGCTGAGGCCCGGGGAGAAATGAGCCACAAGCCAGATAGCTTAGAATTGAACTAAAGAAGAAAATAGAGCCACTGAGATTGAGCAGAGACTTGGTAAGAGACAAGCCCTAAACCAGAAAGGCAAAGACCTTGGCAGAGATCAGCGACCATCTTGCTTCACCAGATGGCAGCTGACTTTGGTGAGAAAACACTTTTAATGGTGCCTTGAGTTGAAATTTTCACGGCCTTAGAATTTTAAGCTTTTATCCCAAATAAATCTCCTTTATTAAAGCCAACCCATTTCTGATACTTTGCATTGGCAGCCATTTGGCAAACTAAAACAATGCCTTTGTGTAATCTCCTCCTCTTGAGTATGGACAGGACCTGTGACTTACTTCTTACCAGTTGAATATGGCAAAGGCAGTGGGTCTTCACTACCACTATTATGTATGTTACAGAAAATTCTTTCTTGCTAGCAGACTGATTTTAGAGACTCTTCTTGCTAATGTGAAGTAAGTAGCCACATTGGGCAAGATCATATATTAAGGAAGAGTAAGCAGCCCCTTGGTATCTGAGGTTGGACTCCAGTCAACAGCCAGCAAGGAGCTGGGACCCTCAGTCCTAGAACCACAAGGAAATAAGTTCTTTCAGCAAACTGAATGAACTTTGAAGCAGATTTTTCTCAGTCAAGCCTCTAGATGAGACTGCATCCTGGCCAGTACCTTGACTGTAGCTTAGTAAGACTCTAAGCAGAGAACCCAGCGAAGCTGTGCCCAGTTGTCTGACCCACAGAGTTATGAGATAATAACATATATTTTGTAAATTTGCTACACAGAAATAGAAATATGGCACAGAGTTTAATCACGCCATTCATGACTTCATGATAAAAAGAGCCTTCAATTAGGATGCTATAATAATCTTGAACCAGTACGAATTTAATATTTTTAAAACATGAAACAGTATTAAAATGGAAATGTGAAATCTACAAATACAGTGAAAGATTATGATATACTTCTCAGAAATAGAACAAAGATTAAAAAATTAGAGTTGACTTCTAACAAGCTTGATTAATAAATATAAATAGATTATTAACTCTAATAGAAAATACACATTTATTTCAAACAAGGGTAGATTATTTATAAAAATTTACTGCATATAAGGTTACAAAGTATATCTCAATAAAATATCAAAGAAGGAATATCATATAGATCACATTCTCTGGTTATAAAATTCAGTAAAATTATAAATAAATAAATAGCACCAAGGAGCTATTAGTTGGAAACTAAGTAAGTATTTGAATAGAGCAGAGGTCAATAAAGGAAATGAAGGAGACCCTCATGAGTTCCCTGGGTCCTTGCCTGACACAGAGAACTGAGGTCCACACCATAGTTGATCACACAAGGGAAAGAGCATTATTAAAAAGCCAGCAGAGGTCAGGAAAGTAAGTCTCAAATTTGCCTCCACAAACAACAGAAGTAGTCACACTATGTTGGCTTGTGTAGGGGAGGAGCTCAGTGGGTTGGATTATAAAATTGACAGGTGGGGAGGGATTGCATCTTGCACATGCTCTATTATACTACATGCTTTAACAGGCTTGGTCAAACATCACATTTACAGAAAATGGCACCTAAATCCTGCCCAGAGGTGAAGAATTTACTATCTTGGTGAGCAAAAGTTCAGCTAACTTCATTCTACTACTCTATTGAGTCTGCACTAAAAACTGGAAAGCTCCAGTTTGTGGGTATCTAGACTTTGCGTTAGCTTCTGACTGCAGCTACTAACTGTGTTCTATTCTGATCAGTTGACTATTGCTACAAGGTTACGATTAGTTTAACAGGGCCTACCAGAGGAAAAGAGAAGTTGAATGGGAATAGCTCTTACAAGTGGTCCTTACAGAAACATACTGAAAATTTAAGAAATGTTTAGAACTAAATTCCAAAAAAGGGATTCACAGTACATAATAAAACATGTGTGATGCAGTAGTAAATTATTTCTAGGGAAATGAATAGCCTTAATTACATACATCGTAAAATAAAAACCAAAAAGTAATGAGCTAAGTGATCAACTTATAAGATTAGAGAAAACGAAACAGAAGAGTAAAGGCAAAGTAATGGAATTAAATAATAAAGAACAGGTATTAATAAAATAGAAAACAAAAATATAGAAAAATTTTTTTTAATTATAAATAAAATATTATAGAGAAGATAAACTAATGTTGAAGGTAGTTTTTTGAAAACATTGAAAGAATAAAACCTCTCAAGACAACCAAAAAACTGAAGCAAGAAAGAGAGAGAAGAAAAGAAGAATACAAATAAATATAAAATAAATCACAAGTGAATGAATTTCCATTGTTTAACCTGCCTCATTGCATGATATTTTCTTGAGCAGCCTTGAAACTAAAACAATACTATAAACACCTTTATGCCAATGCATTGAAAACATACATAAAGTGATGAATTTTCCTGAAAAATATAATTTACTAAAATTGAATCAAGAATAAATTGAAAATCAATAAACTGAAAGTTATTTAAAATCTTATTTCAGTAGTCAAAAATCAAAGCACCTAAAGCAACAGGCCACAAAATTTCACAGATGAGTTTTTGAGAGTGTGTTATTGCCAAAAGCACCACCAACCTAGATTTTAAAACTGTGAGTGTTCTATATGTAAAAAAATCTTTAAATTCCCAGGAGTAGGAAGATTGAGAAAACTGCTCAGCCGCAAGAGAGCATATTTCCAATGTGTTCTTCAGATACGGCCAGAAGGGAGAAGAAAAAATTCTTCAAAAGGCGGAGCCAAAACCATGGAGACAATGGACAGAGATGATAATCCCAGGAAAATAAAAGGGGTTTAATCAAGAAATAAAAACCTTACAAAATTTTCCCAGCAGGATTTCAGATTTTCTCTAGAACCAGTAACTGCTGTGTGCCTCTCATTCTTCTCATTTCCAAACGGGTATTGTGGTAGGTTGAGTTCTACACTCCAGAAAAAAACATATTCTTAATTTAGATCCATTCTTAAGGGAGTGAACCCATTGCAAATAGAACCTTTCAAAGATGTTATTTTCAGTTAAGGTAATGTTGTGGAATTTAAGAGAAGTTCAATTATTTGAGTATAGAGAGGCCAGGACTCAGGAATGATTTTGAGAAGGAAAAATGGTTTATTGACGGCCGGCCGGACTCGGGAGCTTTCAGTTTGAATCCCGAGCCCGGAACAAGATTTTCAAACGTCTTTTATACAGAGAGGAAAGGCCAAATCGTCCCTTTGTTTCAGTTCTCAATAGGCTTCAATTAGCATATATCTCTTCCACATCTTAGGTAAGCTTTTAGCAAGGACTCCAGACATTTTAGATAAGCCTTGGTTTTTGCATTTCCCCTAAATACTTAAAGTTTATAGCCCTTGCTTTGTTAAACATTTCCTGGGACTGGAGCCTGCTGGTCCCTAAGAGCAGGACTGCAGCCTCTTACCGTTTCACACCCACAAGTCAAACAACTTAGTTATCTCTGAAGAGACAAAGAGCCTTCCACCCATAGCCCACATCATTCCCCCCCTTTGTCAAAGTTTACTTGCTAAGCTTTGGCATAATTATTGTTGTAGCTATGAGGTGGATGACTGTTTGTTGTCTTGACTGATTATTTATCAGTCTTTAGTACAGCATCAAGGACCGTTTTTAGAAGTTTAGAACTTTTCATTCTGGACAGCAGAATCTTGGGCAGGGGCCTCCCGCAGTTATTCTGCTGCCACTGGCACTCACGTGGATTTCCAGTCAGGTTCCAGATCCATCTATTACTTTTATTTTACTCTTAAAGAGTTTACACCTTTAATTTAAAAGGGGTGCTGAAGGGAGACGATCTCTTTTCTGTAACTGCTTCCTGCTGGCCATGGGCTGTAGTCATTGCCTAATAAGGTGTAAAAACTCTTTAATTTATTCTAACTGGAGGAAGATGGATCTGGCATTCTGTACGAAGTTGGATGAAGTTTTCATATGGTTAATAAGATGTTCACTCTGAAAGAAACAAACTTAATTAAAAATTTGGAATACCCGTTTTTAAAAGAGGACACATTGGATTACAGAGATAGACAAGATTAGATGCCTATAAAGATGGCATTCCTTAAAAGCTGGTGGGAACAGCATATATATTCTTTTTTAAGTTATCCATCTTTAGAGAGAAATTGCAACAGACACTTAGCTTTGTCTGAAGACACATTCCAAGCTGTTCAATGATTGACACTCATTCGCTCTGTCAGATGCTCCTGGTGAACTGGCACTCCTTGGGCAACTGGCTTCACTCAGGATTAGAACACTAATTTGGAAATACTCTTAGTTTTCACCTGTGGGAGTGATCAGAACTACAGAATAAAGATTTTTACACCTTGGTTTTCATTGTACAATTTCTAGCAATTTTGACTTGTTCAATAGTATGACCAACTGAATCAGGATGGGCTTTAATACTATTACTGGAACAGAGAAAGGCAAGTGGAGAAAGTCATGGGAGCAGCCAGAAGTCAGACGTAAACAGAATCTGCAAGAAAAAGGAAAGGATATTGCCATTTGACAGAAAAGCCAAGGAGCCCCAAGGATCTCTGACAGTTGGTCCCAAAATGCCAAAGTCTTGGAAGACAATACATTACCTTGCTGGTGCCTTGATTTTGGACTTCACCTAGCCTCAAAACCTTGAGCCAATAAATTTCCATTTTTTAACTCAAACCCCTTTTAACCACATTCACATACATATAATTCAGTGATGATGATTGAATTTCCAGTATCATGTTACCATCACCTTGCTTCATTACTGAAACTTTTCTATCACCCCAAACAGGGTGATACAACAATTAAACACTAATTCCCTGTTAGCTATCAGCACTTTGGTCCCTGGTAACCTATATTCTAGTTTCTAACTCTATGAACCTGCTTATTCTAATTCTATCATATCAGTGAGATCTTAAAAATTATTGTCCTTTTGTGTTGGCTTATTTTACTCGACGTGATATATTTAACGTATCCATGTTACCACATGCATCAGAACTTCATTCCTATGTATGGTTGATTAATATCCAATGTATGTACATACCACATTCTGTTTGTCCATTTGTTTGTTGAGGGATGCTCAGCTTGCTTTCATCTTTGGGCAATTGTGAACATTGTTGTGAAAATAGTCCCTGCTTTCGAATTTGAGGGGTATATAACTAGAAGTAGGATTCCTAGGTAATATTGGTAATTGTATACATAGAACATAGTTCTTTCTGAAGAACTGCCCAACTGTCTTCCACTTTGGCTGCATGGTATTATGGTCCCATCAATGAATGTCTATCTCTCCAACACCTTTTATTTTCCACTTTTCTAATAGTAGTCATTCTAGTGGGTGTGAAATGGTATCTCACTATAGTTTTCATTTGTATTCCCCTAATGACTAATGATACTGAGCAATAGTCACATGGATTTTGGCCACTCATGTATCTTCTTTGGAGAAATATCTATTCAGGTCTTTTGTCCAGTTTTTAGTTGGGTTGTTTGTTTTTCTGTTATTGAGTTGTAGGATTTCTTTACATATTCTGGAAGTTAAACACTTATTGTATATGTGGTTGCAAATATTGTCTCCTCTGTAAATTGTTGTTTTACTTTCATAATAAATCCATTAGTGCACAAATATTTTAATTTTGAAGAAGTCCCATTTATCTGTTTTTTTTTCTTTTGTTGCTCATGCTTTTGATATAAAGTCTAAGAATCTATTGCTTAATGAAGATGCATGTCTGTTTTCTTCTAGGGAAGTTTATAGTTCTGCTTCTTATATTTAGATCTTATATTTATATTTAGGTTCTTATATTTAGGTCTTTTAGGGGTTTTATAGTTCTGGATCTTATATTTGGGTTTTAAATAGACATAGACACTTCACCCAATAGCAGCAGAATATGTATTTTTCTCTGGTGCACATGGATCATTCTCCAGGATAGACCATATGTTAGGTCAGAAGACAAGTCTCAATAAATTAAAAAATATTGAAATTATACAATGTATCTTCTCCAACCAGAATGGCAATGAAGCTAGAAATCAACAGCAGAGGGAGAATTGGAAAATTCACAGATATATGGCTATTAAACAATATATTCTTAAACAACCAATGGGTCAAAGAAGAAATCACAAGGGAAATTTGGAAATATCTAGATGCAAATGAAAACTGAAACACAACATAATAAAACTTAAGAGATGCAGCAAAGAGAGTGCTGAGAGGGAAATTTATAGTTCTAAATGTTCCTTTAAAAAATAAGAAAGATCTCAAATCTAACCTCAGAGATCTAACCTCAAACCTAGAGGATCTAGAAAAGGAAGAACAAATGAAACCAAAAGCAAGTAGAAGGAAGAAAACAAAGATTAGAGCAGAGATAGATATAAATGAAAGAGAAAGTTGAAAACAAGAGAGAGAACCAACAAAAACAAATATTGGTTATTTGAAAAGCTCAATAAAATAAAAACCTTTAGCAAGATTGAAAAAAAAATAACTGAAATCATAAATGAAAGTGGGGTCATTACCACCAACCCCACAGAAATAAAAAAGAATAATATTAAATACCATGAACAACTGTATGCCAACAAATTTGATAATATTGATGAAATGGACAAATTCCTAGAAACACACACACTACCTATACTGACTCAAGAAGAAATAGAAGTTCTCAGCAGAGCAATAACAAGAAAAGAGATTGAATCAAATATCAAAACTTCCCAACAAAGAAATGCCCAGCTGGCTTCACTGGTAAATTAATAATGATCTTGCTAAAACTTTTCCAAAAAATTAAAGAAGGAATACTTCCTAACTCATTCACTGAGACCCATATCCCCCAATACCAAAGCCAAATAAAGCTACCATGAGGAAAGAAAACTACAGACAATATCCCATATGAATATAGATACAGAAATCCCCAATAAAATACTATCAAACCAAATCCAATAGGTAAGCCACATGGTCACATGAAATCAACAGCTCCTCAGTGGGCAGTATCTGAGAACATATGAAAATCTATTTCCCTAATATAACATAGGTATACTCATTTATAATTCTTCTAATAATGAGTCTTCTACTCCTTTTATTTGAACCTATAATTTTCAGTGTACCTGCAGAGGTGACCTTCTCCATGGTCCACCCTTCAGAACCTCTCTAGAAAGGCAAAGGCAGCCCTTCTCCATGGTCATGCCACTGCACCTCTCTAGGAAGCCAAAAGTGGCCCTTCCCTATGGTTCCACCACCACCACCACCACCCCTATGCCACTCTAGGAAGCCAGATCTGACACTTTTTGACACTTCTCAGAGACTTAAACCTTCGTAGTGTTCATATGCCAATTGATCCCTGAAACCTAGTGTGGGCGTACCCCTGGGGCTGTTAGCTAGACGGCTGGCCTGGCCGTTAGCTAGACGGCTTTTGCCTCGGTGAGGCGAACTTCTCAAACGGGTTGTGAGTGATGACGGGGCGCCGGTATCACACAGCCAGGTTAAACACACAGTAACCACCCTGGAGACGCAGGCTAGTGGCGCAGGTCTAGTTTATTGGGGAAGTGGTACAGCTTATATAGGCAGGGGTGGGGGCTTGAGGTGATGTGTCAATTATAGATAGGCTAAGGGGATTGGGATAATTTGAAGTGGCTATTGATTGGATGAGGCAGGTTTGAAGTTGGCGCACGCGGGCTTCTCTGGCGGGAAAATAGCTAGGAAGAAGGGAGGTGCCGTTTGCGATAGCCATTGTGTATGCTTAGCGGCCATTTTGGCTACATGTTGTTTGCCAGCAAGCTCACCAACACCTAGCAGAGTAGCTGCCCACTCCTACTCTCCAATTCTTCAGGTTTGCCTTGGATAACTAACAAAACAGTGATGATGCCCCAGTCCCATCCCAAAACAAGTAGTATCTTCAACTGAAAGCAAAACAATTCCTTTCCTCTGCCCCATTAAATCTACATCCCTTCTTAGCCTGAAGCAGTCAAAGTGGATATCATCCCAAATCCCTCAAGGTTGAGGAATGAACAAAATAAGGGGGAATTATAACCATGGATGAAAGCAGATTTATTATTATTGTAGTTATTATCCTGTGTTTGTGGAGTAATTTGTAACACTGATAGAAAAAAGAAAAGAAAAAAAGAATTATATACAATGATCAAGTGGGATTTATCCCAGGTATGCGAAGGTGGTTCAATATAAGAAAATTAATTAATGCAATATATCATATCAATAGAATGTAGGAATAAAGCACATGATTGTCTCAATTGACTGTGAAATACAAGATAAATTTTAAGAATTTAAAAAAGAAAGACTATTTATCAAAAGGACATAATTTGCATATTGGAGAACACTCTGTGCTGGGATAAAAGCTCTCCATTTTTCCCTAAGAAAGAGGCAGCTTATATAGTAAATACGGAGAGGTTACACACAGAAAAGTATGATTGGCTAGACAAAAACATTAAGAAAAGCAAGCCTTATAAGGGGTTGGAATGCTATCTACAAAAACATATTTACTCCCAACAAAAGTCCAGGTTTCTAGGAAATCAAGGCCCAGGTTTAAAGAATGTCAGAACAGCTTAACATTTGGGCAAGCTTGGAGAGTCTCAGATAGCTTTATCATGGATAACCTGGCTTTCGCATGTGTGGGTGGTTTCAGGCTATACGGGCACATTAGCTTGTACTTTTGTCATATACAGATAAGTTGGCCTTTGCTGTAGTCATTTTGGACAAGTTGCCTCATTTATTAATTCCCCCATTTTGATCATTCTCTCTCCTAGAAAGTGTGATCAGCATGTATCATAGTTTTCAGATGCTCTTAGTCTTTCAGAGAATCTTAGTATCTGTGTTCTTCATTTTTGGACGATTCCATTAGAAGCACTGAGGACTTCACATCCCACGGTCTTCAGAGTATCACTCTTCCCTCTGCATGTGAATGAGGTTAAATTAACAGACAAGAAAAAGCATGAGGAAAGTTTTATCCATGTAGTCTAAAGTATACATATTAATTTTGAAGAATCAACAGTAATAGGGCTTGGTCTTATGCAACTCAACTGATGGTTGAATGTGATTACGAATCACTGTTCATTATATAATGGTCTGCTTTGAGGACATCAGAGTAGGAACAAATATATACATGATATATAAATATGATGGATGCATTGGATTTAAGAATTCCATTGCACTCTCCCAATCAATATCCCCGAAATGATGCAGAGAAAGAAAAAGAAAGAAAAAGGCATACATTTACCTGTATTAAAATATACTGTTAATGCTATATTTTACCATGTTATTTTAATAGTTCCTAACTACAACATAACTTTCTGATCATTAAAAGTCCCAATAATTATTACTATACATTGATTTCATGCACACATACACACACACACCCAAACTAGTAGTCACTTTTTAAAAATTGTTCACTTATTTCAGCCCTGAGACCACATAATTTTTGCATGTCTACAACCATACCACTTCCTGTTTGCTTCCCCTTCAATGGGAAGCTAGAGGTGCATCTCACAAAAGTTTAATTTCTATGCCACTACAAGCAAGAAAAAAGTATCCCTGGGAATGAGCAAAGGAGAAGGCTGAGATTACTGACAAAAGAATGGGAGTTTTTTATATTCAATACACATAAATCTGTCTGTTTAGAAATAAATATGTCAGCAAAGCTTCCCAGCGGCAGTGTATTTCAGCTTCTGACAGCCACCAGAAATGGTAAAACATTTACTGGGGAGAAAGCTGTCAGGACTGACAATTTTCCCTTAATGATGGTGCTACCCTATTAAAGTGAAAGGTCAACAGCAGCAAGGGAAAAGCAGAGGGAAGGAATCAGCACTTTTTTTGACAGGCTATCTCTACTGGACTAAAACTGGCTTATTACTAATGGCTAATTATTCAAACTGCAATTTTACTGGATTTCTGTGATCAATTGTCTCGTCTTTGGGAAATTTCCTGTCATTTCTCAGACAGGGTTTGCTTCTGGCAACACCCAATGCCAGTGGCCATTTTATTTTAACAGACCCCTTTTAGGTCATTCTCCAATGATCTCATTGGAAACTTGACCCAAACACTTCAGTCACCACCATTGATTTCCTTTCTTGTCAGGCAGTCATGGTAGGCAATCATGTCCCTTTTCCTTTTTTTATTACAGAAAGTTTTGCTGGGTGCTTAATTACAGTAAGATCCTTAGAGTTAAGTCACTTACAGAGTTGAGTGAGTAACAGTTACAATCTTCTCTCTGAGTCAGGTTGTCTATTTAAATTTTTTTTTTCACTAGACACAATCCTGTTTCTAACTCACGATTTTTTTTATTTTTTGTTTTGTTTTGCTTTTTGAGCAGCTATCTTAAGATCAACCTCTATCTTAAAGGTGACAAGGAACTTTAACAGAGTCTTGAAACACCATCTGTATAGACTGATAATTACAATTAATAGCATAAATCTAAACTATACTTGTTGTCCCCACAGTCTATTAAGCCAAAAACCTAGGTCAAGAAATAGGTCTGTCTATTGAAATGTTTGAACTTGATTAATATCTTGAAATACTTTGACTTGGTGCTTTAAGATATTTAGGTTATCTGTTTATATCTGGTTAAATAAGCATCAATTTCTATTACAACATTCTAGTCAAAGCTGTGGTTTTATAACCAGTGTCTCTAACTATGTCTTGTTAACAAGGAGGGCATTTTCTAATTGAGCTTATGCAAATATTATATTTCCATGAAAATAAGAATATTTAGTAAGAGTTTTCAAATTCTAGATCAGGTAAGGAGAAAAAGATAAATGTCTTACGAATTATCAGTAGCTTAAAGTAAGGCAAAATGGATTCTTTTTACCTAGAAAATAAAACATTAAAACATCAGCAATATTCCACATAAAATCTATACTTACTTTTCATTAATTTATTCAGTTCTAAATAATTAATTCTTTTTTTTTAAAGATTTATTTATTTCTCTCCCCTTCCCCCCCAGTTGTCTGCTCTCTGTGTCCATTTGCTGTCTGTTCTTCTGTGTCCACTTGCGTTCTTGTCATGTGGCACCAGGAATCTGTGTCTCTTTTTGTTGCATCATCTTGTTGCGTCAGCTCTCCCTGTGTGTGGTGCCACTCCTGGGTGGGCTGCGCTTTTTTCATGCAGGGTGGTTCTCCTTACGGGGTGCAATCCTTGCACATGGGGTACCCCTATGCAGGGGCGCCCCTGTGTGGCACGGCACTCCTTGCATACAGCAGCACTGCGTGTGGGCCAGTTCACCACACAGCTCAGGAGGCCCTGGGGAGCGAACCCTGGACCCTTCATATGGTAGGTGGACACTCTATCAGCTGAGCCATGTCCACTTCCTTAAATAATTAATTCTTGTTCTGCTCCATCTTATGTTAACAATATTATGAACCCATCAGCTTCCTACTAGATTTCTGGAAATCCTGACTTAGTCCCATGGTATTGTCTCAAAGTTCTTCAAACAATGTCATTAGAAGCCAGTACCACAGTGTGCCTGGCACAATCCTTTCCATGAGTCTATTTAACAGTCTATTTTTTTTGTTAAAGATAAAGTGCTCTGGCCTGTAGCTGATCGCAAGTGTTTTTAGGAAAACAAAAGACTAAAACAACACAATACAAAAAAATGTGATTACAAAAGACTTTACATGAAAGAAAGAATGACCATGGTTAACCTATTACTATTTTATAAAAGTGAAAAATTTAATAAGAGTTATTTATAAAATAATGTAACTGAGAAGGAAATTTGGTTATTTCTGTGGCATGTAGACCATTTTTAACATAACCTAAATTATGACTGACAACATTACACTGTTGTCTCATATTAGGCAGATCAGTACTAGAATATCTCCTGGACAGTGAGAACTGAAAAATCTCTAGAAACATCATGTAATTTCTGGAATATATATATGTGTACATACATATATAATATTTTAACTATAAAATTCAACCAAAAGTGGGTCAGAAAATATTTTTATGTGACAGCACTTCCCATGCAATTCATAGTAAATAAATCTATTTTTAGCATCTCTCTTTTTACAAGATGAAACAACAAATATAAAGATTTTTAGAGGCCCTCTTTAAAATCCCAAAGATAGTTTGAAATAAAACTATCAATTAGATATCAAGGTATCAATTAGAGCTTGATTTGAGAAGGCAAGATGTGAAAGGTTGTCAGGAGGTTGGAACACTTGGTTAAATTCAACCACAGGTCCCTGTGAAACAATACTTGATTATTTAGCCAAAGTGACAATAAAAGATTTTAAAGTAAATATAGAGAACATGATAGAAAAAATCCCTGTTTCTTTTTCTCTCAAAAGAAGACTTGTTTTTCTTAAATAATCAAATCTGATAAAGTCGACACAATGTATAATAAATTATTCTCCCTTTTACACTGAATATTCAGAAAAACAAACAAAAACACAAACAAAACCATTGTAACCCCTACTAATACAGGCAAGTAATACAAGAAAATGTCATTTTACAGAGTGAAAACTGAATTCTAGTTTTGTATCAGTATATCATCTCATACTAAGGTTCTTAAAAATCTTATAGCTAGATCTATAAAATCTTACCCAAATTTGACCACAAGAACTAAAATCCCTTTTCTCTGAAACTTCTACAACTTTCTGCACCTATTCAGGTTTTGTCTTACATTTTTTCTCATTTTCATTCATTGTGTAACAACCAGTCATTTTACATTAGGACAAAATTACTTCCTTTTTCCTTAATAAAAACAGCTTCTGCATACCTTCCAAAATGATTTTGGAAACTGCCCTGAAGCTGACATCTTACAAAACACAATTACTGTTAAAATAAATCTTGTCAGAATAATGATTCAGTCTTATTAAATGCAAACATACATATTTCATTTTAAACATCTGGTAGCTATAATTCTAGCTTATTTGCTCAATAAACCTATATACATTTAGGAAGAACATCTCCAAAAATTCATACTTTCTTTTGCACTTCACATTGATAACTCAGAAAATATTGCTGTTTTTCCTTTAAATTAACAATACTCGGGCAGCGGACTTGGCCCAGTGGATAAGGCGTCCGTCTACCACATGGGAGGTCCGCGGTTCAAACCCCGGACCTCCTTGACCCGTGTGGAGCTGGCCCATGCGCAGTGCTGATGTGCACAAGGAGTGCCCTGCCACGCAGGGGTGTCTCCCGCGTAGGGGAGCCCTACACGCAAGGAGTGCGTCCCGTAAGGAGAGCTGCCCAGCGTGAAAGAAAGTGCAGCCTGCCCAGGAATGGTGCCGCACACAAGGAGAGCTGACACAAGATGACGCAACAAAAAGAGACACAGATTCCTGGTGCTGCTGATAAGGATAGAAGCGGTCACAGAAGAGCACACAGCAAATGAACACAGAAAGCAGACAACTTGGGGCAGGGGAGAAGGGGAGAGAAATAAATAAAATAAATATTTTTTAAAAAATACTAAACTAGAATAAAAATAGAGGACTTCAAGTTTAAAAATGTCAGCCATGAGTCAGAAAATCAGACTCGGAAACACAGAAAGAGAAAATACAGAGATATAAAACTCAGTAGTTTATGTAATAGAACTGGCTTTCTGTCTTTGCCACATTTTATTATTTTTAAAGCAGGGTCGTTAGTGTGTTTGGAAGGAGGCTATTTTTGAATCATTTTATTTCTTAGAAACTTTTGAGTATGAAAGAATGCACCCTACTCCTTGGTGGAGTCTCGGAACTTCTTTTTTTTCAAGTGCACTTTCTCAAATGTATAACCTTGTCTAAACTCAAATTTCTTCATCATGGTTACCATGCTGCCAAATTATCTTTAGCATAAACACTCACTTTTTTTTGTTTAAAGAAAGCACAAGAGGAACCTTTTTTAAATCGGGTCTTTTATATGCCCAGTGCTCTTTTATTTTTCCTTTAAAAGCAATCTTGTTTCCAATGTCCCTGTTGCTTGCACTATAGAGAGCTATTGTCCTTTATATTCCTTCCCTTGGGGGAAGCTTTTTAAAAAATTGATTATCATTAAAGTGACAATGGAATACATTTTTATAATTTTGATTCCACCCTTTTGGAATTGCTATAATTATAAAACCATTATATTTGTCTTTTTATTTTTGTCCTGATCCACAATTCTTTCAAACTGCTAATTTAACAAGATCATCTAAAGGAGCAGATTCCCACTCAAATTTATGTTTTTTAACCAAATCCCCAAGATTTAAGTCCATTGATGAACAATGAGGACAATGTCTCTTCAGGGCCTTTGGTGAAAGATGAAAGACTGAATAAGCACCAAAGGTATAATATAATCTTTATGCTCCTTATAATCCCAGATGGATTCCTTTTTGTTTGTATACAAGATTGGGTTCTTGATCAATCACCAGGCCCTTAAGAATTCCTTTAACAGGATACAGAAAAGGCATTTGACAAAATCAAGCACCCTTCCTTGAAGAAAACACTTAGAAACCTAGGAATAGAAGGAAACATCTTCAACATGATAAAGGGCATAAAATCCCACAGCTAATATCTTAGTCAATGGTGAAATATTGAAAGCTTTCCCTCTGAGATCAGGAACAAGACAAAGAATTTCACTATCACTGTTATTCAACAATGTACTGAAAATTCTACTAGAGCAATTAGGCAAGATAAAGGAAATAAAAGGCATCCATCTTGGAAAGGAAAAAGTAAAACTTTCACTATTTGAGATGACATGATTCTATATATAGAATATCCTGCAAATCCACAACAGAGCTACTTGAGGTAATAAATTCAGCGAAGTGGTGGGGTATGAGATCAACATGCAAAAATAAGTACTGTTTCCATACACTAGTCACTAACAATCTGAAGGAGAAATCAAGAAAAACATTCCATTTACAATTGCAACCAAAAGAATCAAATGTGTGGAATAAATTTAACCTACATATTTAAGGATGCAAAGGTCTTATACATGAAAACTACAAAGCATTGCTAACAGAAACCAGAGAAGACTAAATACATGGAACCATGTTAATGAAATGGAAAACTAAATATAATTAAGGTGTCATTTCTATCCTAAATGATTTCCAGTTTCAATGCAATCCCACTCAAAATTCAATCATTCTTTGAAGAAATGAAAAAGCCAATCACCAAATTTATAAGAAAGGATAAGGGACCCAAAATATCCAAAGTCATCTTGATAAAGAAGAATGAAGTTGGGGGATTCACACTTAAACTGATTTTAAAACTTATTTTAAAAAGTCACAGTAATTGAAAGAACCTGGTACTGCACAAGGACAAATAGACTAGTGGAACTGAATGAGAGTTCAGAAATAAACTCTCATATCAATAGCTAATTATTTTTTAATAAGCTTGTCAAGTCCACTCAATGGGGCAACAATAGTCTCTTCAACAGATCATGCTTGGAAAGTTGGATGTCCATATGCAAAAGAACAAAGACAGACCTCTACCCCACACACCATTTATAAAATATGTATATTTTAATTACTATTTGCATAGTAATATATAATTTTACCATCTTTTTACTTTCAACCTACTTGTGTCTTTTAATTTAAGGAGAGCCTATTTTAAACAACATATAGTTGGGTCATGCTTTTTCATCCGTTCTGTCAATCCTTTGCTGTCTTATGATATTAGCTTTATTTTAAAATGGTCCAAATTTTTTTAATAAGGAGAAAATAATTATAAATAGCATACTCCAAATTCAGTCTTCTGGCATGTTAATTAAACATATCAATAGCTTTTCCTTCTGGCAAAAAATAAGAAATGTACATGGAAGAAAAACAGAAAAAGTTTAATGGATTGTTGAGGCAATTTAATTCTTTAATCTGCTTCAAATCCATATGGAAGTAGACAAGGCATAAATACTGAAAAAATTTTAAAGCTTTTAAGAATGTCAAATATCTTGATTTTCTTTCTATGGAAAGAATGATCTTTCCAAAGCAATATATTAAAATAGCATCTGAAATTGCTGCCTATAGATACTAGCCATCTACTTACAGATTTTACAGCTTTGCCTTTTATCTTTTGTTACAGATTATGTTATTATTTCTCTTCTTTTAAAATATGTAAGCATCCAGAAAAACAAAATATTTTGACTCAAATATGTCATGAGTCAAACACCTCCAATAGTCAATATGATCCAGCACTTTAAATATTCTAATTTATTTGACATATCCCCATAAGTATAATAAAATAGTTAATGCATGAAAAATTAAATCTACATTCCTATGAAAAATTCTTAGGAAAACATCCAAGGATAGTTTCGATCATCATGAAGACTGAGGAGGAGGGAGCAGGGAGTAGATATCTTTCAGTGCTGGGTTGGTGAGTACTTTTGTATTTACACAGGGGCTTATTCACAGGATCAAGCCACTATAGTTGACTTTATATCCATTCTATTCTGATGAAGTCTTGAGTCTCAACTCTACACATCCTGCCCTCCCAACTCTACACATCCTGCCCTCCCAAGATGAGAAAGATGGAAAATTAAGCAAGCAAGTATTTTCCAAGAGGAGCCATTAACCACACATATTTATAAACCACATGCTTCACAAAGGAAAGAATATTTTTCCATTACAAGGACTTATCCTGGATTAAAGATTAAAAAGAAACAAGAACAAGCTTTTCCATCAAGCTTCACACCATACTCTACATTAGAAGAGTGTATGAACTGGGAAAATGTTAAGCCATATCATCTTATACTTAAAGGCTCTTTTGAACAACACTTGCTGGATGTAGTTGTTCAACCAGAAAACAAAGCTATTATGCAGCTCTTAATTTGCTTTTTGTTCTCTAGAATGATTCTTCAAAGAAAATCTTTTAAAATTCTTTGTTCAATTCAAGATATGTTATGTGTCAAATTAAAGGCAAATTCAAGTACATCATTAATTACATTCCATGTGGATGAAATAAAACTCCAAATAAAAGATACACTTGGGAGTAACCCCTCAGCACCAGGGAGGGATTACTACCAACCTTGATGATACAAATAGAAAAAGACCTTGAATAAAAGGGGGAAATGATAAAGACAAATGAGTGTATATGGCTAAGAGACTTCAAAATGAGTCAGGAGGCCATCAGAGGGGTTGCGCGTACACACATCTCAGCTGGATCTCAGAGACAGCCAAAGTAACAACTCCAGGTAGTGGTGCTCCTGAGGGTTATGGAGACATCCAGTTCCTATGGTCATGACAGATGGCTCTGGAGTTCGGTACCTTACCACTGGGCCCTACTTCGGAATTTGTGTTCCTGAGTGTGATGGAATTGGACTCAGATGTGACCTCTGTACATATGCCTCTTCTGTCACTTTTACTGAACTTATGGTTGGCACTAGGGTTGGTGTATGCCCAGGAGACTTAAATCTCTGGACTATGTGCCAGCTGGGCCCTGAACCTCAGCAGAGTTGCAGCACCTACCCTCCGGTTCGTAGAACTTACCCAGGTCAGCTAACGGGGAGGTGAGGATGGTCAACCACAACACCAGGGAACGGAGAGAGTCTACAGCTGTAAGCAGGAGATTTCCATCCATCAACCATGTGGGATCTAAACCCCCTCTTGATTTAGAGGTTGAGTGAACATAGCCATCCCAGGGTTCTCAGGATGGAGGAGTAAATATGGATTAGAGTGGACTTACTAGTATTCTACTATAGAATTATTGTGACTTCAGCAATGGAAGAAATTGTATCATTGATGTGGAGACCATGGCCACAGGAGTTGCTGAAGACAGGTAGAGGGAAAAAGAGGTATGATATGGGGGCATTTTCAGGACTTGGAGTTGTCCTCAATGATATGGCAGGGACAGATGCAGGACATTATATATCCTGTCCTAAACCACTGAATGAACTGGGAGACAGTATAAACTATATAAACTATAATCCATGCTGTGTAGCAGCTCCAAAATGTATTCATCAGATTTAATAAAGGTACCACACTAATGAAAGACGTTGTGGATGTGGGAGGAGTGGGGGGTGTGGGGAGTGGGGTATATGGGACCCTCTTATATTTTCTAATGTAACATTTTTTGTGATTTATGTATTTTAAAAAAAAAAGATCATTAAAAAAAAGAAAAAAAAAGACAAATCTTGTCATACTGGATTAAAACATACAGCCAGCTATATGATGCTTATAAGAAATACATCTAAAGTTGAAAGTAAAAGGATGGAAAACGTATACCATACAAACATTAACTAAAAACCAGCTGTTGTAAGTATACTAATATCAGACTTAGTAGTCTTTAATGTAAGAAGCATTAAGAGACATAAAAAATACATTTAACAAAGTTAAAATGGTCAAAATAATTAGTGTGCTGGCTTGAGTCTTTCGTGGGCCCCAGAAAAATATGTTCTTAAACTAACCGATTTCTGTGCATGTAAACTTACATAACTGGGGCCTATTCATTAAATTCAGTTAAGGGACATTTTGATTAGATCACTTTTGATTAGATCACTTCAGTTAAGGGCCTTTGATTAGATTGAGAGACCCAGGGTAAGTCTTAATCCTTTACTGTAGTCCTATATAAATGGAGGAGAGAGGAAAGGAAAAGCTGCCATTTTACCCTGCCATGTGAGAGAGGACTCCAGGATTGCCTGCAGCTTCAGAAAGACAGAGAAACCCCAAGAGGCTGAAGGAGAAGCCAGGGGCTGGATTCAGTGGCGCAGCTGAAGCTGAAGCAACTGGGCCCAGAACAGAAGGGAGACACAAGTCATATGCCTGATGGTCCATAGCTGAGCTCAGGAGAAAGTGAACCTGGAGGAGAAGGCAAAGACTGGCTGCCATTTTGCCTTGCCACATAGCAGGAGTCCAGGATCACCAACTGCTGACTTTTGGTGAGACAGCTCCTCTGATGATGCCTTGATATGGACATTTTCACAGCCTTGCACCTGAAAGCTTTGACCCTAATAAATTCCCATTATAAAAGAAACACACTTCTGGTATTTTGCATTGGCAGGCTTTTGGCAAACAAAAACAATTGATAAAAAATGCATATTAAAATTACTATGAGATGATACTGTAAGCCCATCATATTTAAAACCAATAAATGTAATACACTAATAAAGTATGTTGTTAATGTGGCAAAGTGTGGGAGAGGTAGGGAGTGGGACATACAGGAATCCCCTACATTTTTATGTAACATTTATATAATCTAAGTATCTTTTAAAAAAATTTTTTAAAGAAAAAAATTAAAATAGATAACACCAAGTTTTGGTGCTTTCTCCCTCCTCCTTTCATCACACACTCAGGCTAACTTACTGATTTGCTGTTTGTTTGTTTGCTTTTTTTTTCTTTTTTTGCCATTCTAGTAAATACACAGGGTTTATTTTCTAGAACACTTGTGGTTTTGTCAATAGTGACATCTGAGTTTTCAATTAAAATTAGCAACTCCTGAAGTACTGCTTTGTTATGGCTTTCATTTTAAATGACACTAAGAAAAATGTTGAATAAAGTGAAAGCATGAGAAACAAGTGCTGTGATAAGAGAAGTGGGGGAGGGGTGGGAATGAGAGAAACTAGAGCACAGGTCTTCCTTGGGAGTCGTATGACCCTCTGCCCCAGGCAAGACAGGACACTCCTCTAAGCCCTGTGCTTTACATGGCTCAGGTATCAAACACACATACACAATCGAATTTATTAAAGAATACTCAGGATTTAGCATTCAGGATGGGCACAATAATGCAACCAAAACATTGACTCTCGTGATTAAGTCTGGTCAGGCCCCGAAGAACTACCACTTCACATCTCTTGCCCCATGTCCTTAAAACTAAAAATGGCTATATCCAAAGAGGGGAAAGATTTATGGGTTGTGTTGCTGCCATCATAAGAGACTGGCACTGCTTTTAAGCATGGGAAGCACTCAAGCAGCACAAGATCATTGGTAAGACAGAAGAAATTAACTACCTTGTCAAACTCTTCCTTTCTGAGAGCTTAAAAACAAAAGTGTCTTCCACATTGAAGTATGGAAGAAGTGCCAAGTGACCATTTTCTTGCTTTGCCTCCTGACCTAATTAATGGTTTTGGAAATACACATTAAATTGGCACAGTATTCACAATATGTGCATTTATTGACTGAGGAACATTTTGCAATATTAAACAAATCATTTTTCTCTTAAGTGTACACCTGTGTAGATCTAGACTTAACATGTTGTGGAAATGTGATATCAATTCTTTATGCCTAAAGGGATATAAATGCTAGCATTGAATAGATTTATTTAATAAAAGATTTATTATGATTTAAGTTAAAATTTTTCACAATTAAAATTTCATCTTATTTTTGTAATTTTTATTTATGCTTTAATATTCATTAACTTGATTTGCATGTTGCCTTTTAATTTTTATAAATAATTTTGAATATTTCCAAAGGACAAATATTTAAAAAGAAAAAATAATTTTCTATTTTAAAATTTCCTTTAAGTTAGATTATCCATCAAAATATTGTATACTTTGAATATAACTACTTTTTATTTTTCAATTTCTTAGCTGAGAGGGCCAGCAAACAATGGTACATGAAACAAATATGGCCCACCTCCTGTTTTTGTACAGCAAAGTTTTATTGGTATTTAGCCAAACCTATTCATTTCCATAGTGTCTATGAATGCTTTCACTCTACAGTGGCAAGACTGAGTAGTTTCAATAGAGACTATAGGACACATAAGGACTAAAATATTTACTTTCAGTCTCTTTACAAAAAAATTTTTGCCTGCACTAGTCTATCTTCCAATCGATCATTTTCTTCATAATAATTTGATAATTTGTGAGTCTCTAACACACTCACAACAAATTTGTTATTTCCTTGCTTAGTGGCCACATGTCCCCTAGTGTGTAAATGCCCTGTGGTTCACAGCAAAGTCTTCTGGTTCAAAGGCTTTCTGTGTTACTGCCTATTACTACCTCCTCTCCATCTTCTTCACTCCAACATTCTCCATTTCATATGCTAAGCCCTAAATAATAGAAACAAAATATTTCGAAGATCTACTTAGAAACATATTTTTTTCTCCATCAAGTATTGCTGCTTCCAAAAGCTTCTCCACATGTGACATGCACGAAAAGATATTTCTAAATTTATATATGACTTGCTTAAAACTCTCAAATGACTCCTTAATGCTCTCAGGAATCTGGTGATCCTCAAGAAAAGAACAAAATTAATGAGCCAGAAAAAAAATTCAAAGATAAAATTTGAAGATCTTTCAAAATAACATCATTGCCTGTAAGCCTTTCCTGGTGATGTCATTACATTCTAGAAGTAAAGAAAGACTTGTATGACCACTTAGACAAAAAAAGGTAAGTTAGGTATGGTGGGGTGGTAATCAGATTTACTTCAGCAGAGGCTAACAGAGAAATAGTTACTGTGATTTAAGAGAAAAACCCAATAATTTAACCAAGCCAAATTGTCCTTCAAGCCTAAATGCAATTGACATTCTCAAACAGTCAAAAATGTGTAGAGGAAAATACAGTCAACCAAGAGATAAATAAAACAAAGAGATTCAAACTTGAGAAATTATATAAAAGGCTGATGGTGAATATTTGATTGATTCATATGTAGAATTAAGATTATTCAAACGTGAAAACTATAGATACAGGACAATACAAATGTGATAAACTCTGACAGTGTAAACATAACAATGTAATAAAAATCAGATGGGTGAGACAAGAATTAAAAGGCAATACAGATGTACTAATTTCTTCAATTTTTAAAGCAGGATCAACAGAAATAACCTAGAATTGAATAGTGCAGTTAAAAAATACTTAATTGGGTCTCAATATCTTTATTAATTGTTTCTGTCTTAATATTAGAATATTGTCTCAGTAACTATAATCACTTATGATCAGAAACTATTTACCTAAAGTTTATCACTTCTATCAGTTTTACTTTTTCTATTAAATGAAAGTAAAATAAAGTTTAATATTTTCTAGTAGAAATAATTTACAATATAAATTTTTTTCTTAATGTGTGTGTGTATATACATAAAAGACTCATCACAATTGTCTACAATAAAGGTCACTGAAATTTTCTAGTGGATATAAGTTGTTCTAACTTAGGAATTGTCATTTTATATTCATCCCCATAATTTTCTATATTGCTTGTTCATAACCTTCTTTGTTCTGTACTGCTCACTTATAAAATCATTTTTATAAAGTAATAGAGTTATAATTCTAAAAAGAAGGAGGAGGAGGAAGAACAATAGCAGCAGATAAAGGAAAAAAGGAATGGAATTACCAGAAGTTACACAGTGCTGCCAAGAAATAAATGAATTGCTAATAATATCAAGGCATTGTGATGCGTCAACTCAGCAAGGAAATTGTGCCCAGGTGTTTGGTCAAACAAGAACTGGGCTAATTGTAATACAAGGACAGTTATGGACTTTAGTCACTTCAATAAGCAAAGTGTTTTACTCATTTGTTTCTAAGTGACCTACATATCTATTTAATATTCACTCCTGGGATTTAGCAGAACACACATTAAGCTGATGCTTCTTCTATGCACTTGTTGAAAATTAGAGGTTGTCTGGCCTGTTTCCTATCTTTTTTCACTTCTATTTCCATGAATTCTAAAATATTTTACCCAATGACTCTGAGATTATATTTAGCAAAATCAATCCTAACATTCAGGTTTCCCAAGCTCAGGGAAAGTAGGATAATGCTTTTAAAAGTTTTGAATTAACTTCACTGCTGCATAGATAGCTGATTACATCTACATCAATCAGGGAGATTGCCTTTCAGCAATGAGTGATGTTTTATCCAATCAGTTGAATGCCTTAAAAGGGGAAGTAGGCCTGCATCTACAAAATGGAGGTAAAGAAGAGTTTGCCTGGAATACAGGAGATCCTCTAGAGCATCTCCGAGTACTGCCATGCATGATTAAAGTCAGTGGAAAATTGCAACAACTCAATCCAAGCAGGACTAACAATGGCCCAGAATCTTCAAGAGTGAAAGTTTGGGTCACCCCACTCTTGGCACCAAATTCTGTAGTAGTCAGCCAAAGGAGTACTGATGCAAAATACAAGAAATTTGTTGGCTTTTATAAACAGTATTTATTTAGGGTAGAGGCTTACAGTTACTAGGCCATAAAGCGTAAGTTACTTCCCTCACCAAAGTCTGTTGCCACATGTTGGAGCAAGATGGCTGCCAAAGTTCAGTCCTCCTCTTCCTCTTAGGGCTTCATGGTCAGGCTCTCTAGGCTTTGTCTCTCTCCCTCCCTGCAACTCAGGTTTCTCCTGGCTCAGCTGCTTTGTTCTCTCCATAAAGCCAGCTATGAACTGTCAAGTGAATGGATTATCTCTTCTCCCAGGGCCTTCTCACCTTCCATGACCAAGCCCCTCTGTGTGCTTACTTCCTGGGGCTCCAGCTCAAAAACTCCAACCTCCCTTCTCTGTGGTGCAGTTTCTCTGTGAGTCCCTGCTGCCTTGGCCTACTGACATGGCATGATCAAAACCTTAATCATTATTTAATCAAGTAAAAGCAAAACCTCTGAATCCAATATAATCTAATATGCTCAAAGGAAAAGATTAGGTCACAAACATAATGCAATATCTATTTTTGGAATTTATAAATAATGCCAACTGCTACAGGCATTCATCAGATTTTTTAACAGAAATCATGATTAACCTGGGTGTGAAGAATTTCTATGGAGAGTGGCAAGAGGAACAACTTGCAGTTGGTAGAGTAAAAAAACAGAGGAAAGGAATAGAGGTAGTGGTGGAGAGAACACTAACAACTTTAAAAATTAGGCATTAAAACTTAACAAATTGTAATGATATTAACCAAAACATTTTAAAAGAAATGAATGATTTACAAGTTCCAACTGGGGAGAATGGACTCTACCTGCATTTTTGAACATTTACTTTTAATAGTGCTACATTAAATAATACTTGGACCTACTGATACATATTCAATATATATCAGGGTTTTACCTCTGTTGCATTAGTCTATTATTCTCTAAACATCTTATGTACATTTATAGTAACATTTGGATTCTAAGGCAATTTTATCATAAACTACAGTAATCTGCAATTTTCTTCATAAGGAAAGGGCATCTCTAGTTCACATGTCTTCACTTATGCCTAAGGTGTTGCCCTTATCTACCAACCTATGAACTCTAAAAAAAGTTGAGAGGCTGATTTGTCGTTACATTTTCTTAATAGACACATTTTCTTCAATAAGCAAAGTGTTTTACTCATTTGTTTCTAAGTGACCTACATATCTATTTAATATTCACTCCTGGGATTTAGCAGAACACACATTAAGCTGATGCTTCTTCTATGCACTTGTTGAAAATTAGAGGTTGTCTGGCCTGTTTCCTATCTTTTTTCACTTCTATTTCCATGAATTCTAAAATATTTTACCCAATGACTCTGAGATTATATTTAGCAAAATCAATCCTAACATTCAGGTTCCCTAAGCTGAGGGAAAGTAGGATAATGCTTTTAAAAGTTTTGAATTAACTTCACTCATTTGAGAGAGTCCCATGCAAATTAGAAGGTCTTAGATAGGGAACAGACTTGGCTCAATGGAAAGAGCATCTGCCTACCATATGGAAGGTCCAGGGTTCAAACCCAGGGCCTCCTGACCAGTGTGGTGAACTGGCCCATGTGCAGTGCTGATGTGCACAAGGAGTGCTGTGCCACTCAGGGGTGTCCCCCGCATAGGGGAGCCCCATGCTCAAGGAATATGCCCCATAAGGAGAGCTGCCCACACTAAAGGACGTCCAGCCTGCCCAGGAGTTGCGCCACACACACAGAGCTGACATAACAAGATGACACAACAAAAAGAGACACAGATTCCTGGTGCCGCTGACAAGAATAAAACCAGACACAGAAGAGCACAGAGTGAATGAGCATAGAGAGCAGACAACTGGGGGAGGGGGAGAGAAATAAATAAAAATGAATCTTAAAAAAAAAAAAAGAACGTATTAAACCATACAAAATCCATCTTATTTTTTTCTGTTTGCAATTTCCTTCTTAATATGTTTTCTGCCTTTACAAATTTGAAATTTTTGGTTTTACAAAAATGATGAAAACATCACTTCATTCAAGCAATAATCATATGTTTCACTGAGCTTTGGGAAAAATTACTTCATTTTCCAAAGAAGTTTGAAATTATGTCTGTTCCTGTATTATGAGAAGACCATGTGTATTAAATATGGAGACAGAAAAGTACTGAAATTTAGAAGCTAGATGATGCTAGATAATCACTGAAACATTCATATCTCCAACTGCCTTATCTGTAAATAAATAATTTCTTTTGGTTAGTCTATCAGTGTTTAGTGCAGCTGTTAGAAACTCCTCTAAGTATTTTAAGAAGAAAAGGATTTAATATGGAAATTAGGTGCTTACAAAATCTTTGGACGAGCAAGCTCCTGGCTTTGCTTCTAAGCTTCCAAATGTCTCCTAGAACCCCAAAGAAATTATCCAGTTGTGGATCTACCACCTGTGACACTAACAGGAAGGTGAACAATTAGGAGGCTGCCGTTGGAATAAATGAGTTCAAAAGTGCATCGCTATAGTTGTGATCCAAGAACACAGAAGTCAGAATTAGGAAGCCATCACTGTTCCAAATAAAACATCTCTTGATACCCCAGAAACTGTTGTGTGAGCACTAAAATCCTACTGCAGAAAAATCCCACATCTTCATTACTGTGTTTGCCAGCAGAGAACAGCCATTTTAAAGAGCCCCCAAAAGAACAGAAACATGCTTAGGACATTGATCGATTGCCCAAATCACACTCAAGTGTATTTAATTTGAAACCTAACTTTAAAACCTGGGTTTTAAAGGATCTATAAAATATGGACTTTAACTTTCCAGTCTCTGCTGTATAGGAAGTCACACTAGAAGTCCATGAGAATAGATGCTAAGCTATGAGTTGATATTTCCAAGATAGTTAAGTAGTTGCCAAGACCTCACTTCAGTTGCATGTTCAGGGAAGCTAAGGATTCAAGTAGAGCCTCAAAGCCTCTTGACAACAAGCAATAAACACAGCTTAGCAACCTCAGCCTATTCAGGGAGATATCTCAGAAACCAACGTATTTGAGAGGTCAATAGACGTAACAAGTACAAGTGCTTTTATGCTTCTCAGACGTAATTATGCCTGACTCCTCCTCCTCTCCAAAAGCACATCATTATGGCTCTAACTTTAAGAAATTCCCAATGTAGTATTATACAATGTATTTCCAGTAGGTTGTTTTTGTTAATAATAATATGCAATATAATATTTTAAATCTGTTTAATAGAACTAAACTTGATTTTACTCTTTCCCTTAGCTCCAACTTCCCTGATTTGTCTTCTCATCGCTACCTTCTTAGCTTTATTGCTTTTTAAATTTTGGCTTCAGTATGACTGCTACTACTGTTATGGAAAATAACATCTGTGAACATTGGCACCAAGGGCATAATTCATGAGTAATTTGAGGGGAAATAATACAAAATCCCTAAGACAGTTAGTCCTATAATTTTCTTCTCTGAGATCTTGAAGCATGACTACTTTGCCTGTGGCTCTTGCTGCAATTCAATTAACCAAAGTTTGTTATGAAATATAGTCTACTAAACTTGTAGAACCCATTTATAGAACAAGCAGCTACAACTTGTGCTTCCTCCCATCAGTTATACTGCTTTGTAATGAGCAAAACTTTCTGTAATGTGGTACTTTTTACAATGATTCAATTTTCTTCTGTTTATATTCTTTTAGCCTGTGTGTAGATGGCCGTATTTCCCCATATTGCTTTGGCAAATAGTGCATGAGTTCCAAGTGAATTGACCCAAAAATATTGGAAGTTTTTTATTTTTGGAAGAGTTTTTGCATTGTTTGTATAAATTAATGTAATTTAGAGTTACCAGTAGAGTTTACTTTGGGGCGTTGTAACTTAGTTAAGATGGTTGTAACTTTTAAAAAACACTTCATTACAAATTATTAAATTTTTAAAAGATTAAATGAAGTGGTTATAATAATACATGATTTCTCCTTTTATCTGTTTCCCCCATTTAACTGGAGTTGGATTATTTTATAAGCAATAATATGATGGTGTGAAGCTGAATGGACTCCAGAAAATTATGTTCTTAGTTATTCCATTCCTGTGGGTGTGAACCCATGGGTGGGACCTTTTGATTAGGTTATTTCAGATAAGGGTCTTTTAATTAGGTTACCCTAGTTAAAGGCCTTTTGATTAGGTTACTTCAGTTAAGGCAGAACCTTTTGATTAAAAGGGACCAGTACATTTTAAGGCTTAACTCCTCATTTGCTATCATCACCCTATCCCCTGATAACCCATTGTGGCAGTTTGAAATTATTTTATGAATCCTCAAAAGTTAAAGATTATGTTTTTAAACTAATCTTCCTGTGAGTGATATCCTTTCATTGCATTAAATTCCGTTGAGGGTCCTTTGATTAGATTACTTGATAAGATCAATTTTGGGATTTTGATTGGACTATGTCAGTGAGGCATGAGCCAGCTTGGGTCTCTGCCCTCTGGCTGGTTCTAATCTCAACAGAGACACAGAGAGCAACAGACACAGACACAGGAAAAGGAAGTCACCATATATGATCCTGCAATAATAAGAGAAAGGACTCCAGTTTTGCTCACAGCTGAGCTGCAAGGAGAGAAGCCACTGAGAGGCTCAAATTGCTGAGGCCTCGGGAGAGATGAGCCATATGCCTGATAGCTTGCAGCTGAATTCAGGAAGAAAGCCGAGCAGCCAAAACTGAGAGGAGGGGTGGAAAGATACAAGCTTTATGCCTTTTTTGCCCCCTGAATTCTGGGAGATGATGGTAGATTCTGGAAGGAAAGGCAATAACCTGGGCAGAGATAGGTGACCACCTTGCTTCAGCATGTGGTAGGTGACTTTGGTGAGAAAGCATTTTTGATGGTGCCTTGATTTGGAAATTTCATGGTCTCAGAATTGTAAGTTTTACTCAAATAAATTTCTCATTATAAAAGCCAACCTATTTCTGGTACTTTGCATTGGCAGACATTTGGCAAACTAAAACACCCATATTCTAGATTCTGACTCTATGAGTTTGCTTATTCTAATCGTTTCAAATCTTTAATGTTAAACAATACATGTACTTTGTGTCTACCTTATTTCACTCAACAAGATGTCTTCAAAGTTCATCCATGCTGTTGCATGTATCAGAACTTCACTACTTTTTATGAGTGAAAAATATTCCATCGCATGTTTATACAAATTTGGTTTACCCATTCATTGTTTGTTCATTTGAGTTGCTTCCATCTTTTGGCTATTGTGAATAATGCCACTATGAACATGTGCAAATATCTGTTTGAGTCCCTGCTTCCCATTTCTTGGTGTATAATACTACTAGTAGGATTGCTGAGTCATGCAGTAATTCTATACTTAGCTTTCTGAGGAACCACAAAACTATTTGCCACAGCAGCTACAGCATTTTACATTGGCACCAACAATAAATGAGTATTCCTATTTCTCTGCATCCTTTCCAACACTCGCTATTTTTTATTTTTTTTAAATAGCAGTCATTCTAATGTGTGTGAAATGGTACTTCATTGTGGTTTTGATTGGCATTTTCCTTATGCTAATGATGTTGAACATCTTTTCATGTGATTTCTGTTTATCTTCTTTGGAGAAATATCTGTTAAAGTCTTTTTTTAATTGGGCTTGTCTTTTTGTTGTTAAACTGAAGGATTTATTTATATGTACTGGATATTAAACCTTTATTGGACATGTGGTTTACAAATATTCTCTCCAATTATGTAGGTTATCATTTTACTTTCATGGTAAAGTCCTTTGAGATAGAAAACCTTTTAATTTTGATGAAGTCCATTTATCTATTTTTTTTTCTTTTATTGTTTGCATTTTAAGTATAAAGTCTAAGAAACCATTGCCTATGTTTTAGTCTTCTGGGCTACTGAAAGCAATATAGTGGAAGGTTGGCTTTTTACAATGGGGAATTACAAGCTTAAAACTTTTGAGGCTGATAAAAAGGTCCAAATCAAGGCATCACCAGGTGATGCTGCCTCCCTGCAGTCTACCAACTGGCTGTGACTCTGGACTCCTCTGTCACATGGTAAGAAACATGGCAGCAGGGAAGTGGACTTGGCCCAGTGGTTAGGGCATCCATCTACCACATGGGAAGTCCGTGGTTCCAACCCTGGGCCTCCTTGACCTGTGTGGAGTTGGCCCACGCACAGTGCTGATGTGCACAAGGAGTGCCATGCCACGCAGGGGTGTCCCCCATGTAGGGGAGCCCCACATGCAAGGAGTGTGCCCCATAAGGAGAGCCGCCCAGCGCAAAAGAAAGTGCAGCCTGCCTAAGAATGGCGCTGCCCACAGGGAGAGCTGACACAACAAGATGACGCAACAAAAAGAAACACAGATTCCCATGCCGCTGACAACAACAGAAGCGGACAAAGAAGAAGACACAGCAAACAGACACAGAGAATAGACAACCGGGGTGAGGGTGGGGGGGGGAGTGGAGAGAAATAAATAAATAAATCTTTTTTTAAAAAAAGAAACATGGCAGCACCTTCTGGTCTCTCCCTTCTCCTTCAGATTTCCTTGCTTTCAGATTTTGGCTTCCATGGCTTGCTGTATTCCAGCATCCTTTGACTTTAGCTTCTTGCTGAAGTTGGCTTGCTTCAGTGGCTTGCTTTCTTCTCTCTGAATTTCATTCTCTATAAAGTATTCCAGTAAGAGGATTAAGAACTACCCTGGGTCACACCTTACTGAAGTAACCTAGTCAAAGGGCCTTTAACTGATGGCTTAACCAAAGGTCCTATACACAATAGGTTTATACCCGAAGAAATGCATTAACTTTAATGACATGATTTTCTGGGCTCCCTCCAGCTTGATACAATCACAGCCTAACACAAGGCCTTGAAGATGCCTCCCTATAAAGCTTCTTCTTGAAGTTTTATAATTCTAGCTTTCATATTAAAGTCTTTGATCCATTTCTAGTTGACGTTTGTCTACAGTGTGAGGTAGAGGTCTTTGTTTTTTTTAAATAAATATATTAATATATATTTTTTTAAAATGTATTTTATTTCTCTCCCCATTCCCCCCCTCATTGTCTCCTCTCTGTGTTTACTCACTGTGTGCTCTTCTGTGCCTGCTTGCTCCCTCAGTGGCACTAGGAAACTGTATCTCTTTTTTGTTGTTGTTATATCATCGTACTGCATCAGCTCTGTGTGTGTGTGGCACCACTGCCGGGCAGGCTATGCTTTTTTCACACTGGGTGGCTCTCCTTGTACATGGGGCACCCCCACATGTGGGTGCCCCTGTTTGGCATGGGACTCCTTGCATGTGGCAGCTCCGCATGGGTCAGCTCACCACATGGGTCAGGAGGCCCTGGGTATCAAACCCTGGACCCTCCCATATAGTAGGTGGATGTTCCATCAGTTGAACCATGTCTGCTTCCCATGCTTTTTGTTTTTTGTTTTTTGTGTTTGCCAATGGAGATCCAGTTTTACCACCACTATTTTTGAAGAGACTTTTTATCTATAATTGAGTGGTTTTAGCCACCTTGTAAAAAATCATTTGGTCTTAAATGTGAGGGCTGATTTCTGAATTCTCAATTCTATTCCATTGGTATGTGTGTTTTCCTTGTGGCAGTACCATACTGTTTTGATTACTGTGGTTTTGTAGTAAATTTTAAGATTGGGAAGTGTGACTTCCAACTTGATTCTTCTCTTTCAGGATGGCTTTAGATATTTGGAGTCACTTGTCTTTCCATATAAGTTTGATTTTTTGAAAAGAAAGTTGCTGGAATTTTTATTGGAAGTCCATTGAATTTATAAATTGCTTTGGGTAGTATTGATATCTTAACAATGTTTTTCTGAAAAGAAGCTTTTTGCAATTTTGATTGGGATTGCTTTGAATCTATAAATCGCTTTGTGTAGTTGGGTAGTATTAACATCTTAATGATATTTATTCTTCCAGTCCATGAACACAGAATTTCCTTCCATTTATTTATTTATTTGTTTGTTTGTTTATTTTTATTTTATTTATTCCTCTCCCTTGCACTCCCCCTTCCCCCCATCTGCTCTCTGTCCATTCGCTGTGTGTTCTTCTGCATCAGCTTGCATTATCCTGCGGCACTGGGAAACTGTGTCTCTTTTTTTGTTGCATCATCTTGCTATGCCAGCTCTCTGTGTGTGCAGCACCACTCTTGGGTGGGCTGCACTTTTTTCATGCAAGGTGGCTCTCCTTGCAGGGCACACTCCTTGCATGTGGGGCACCCCTATACCAGGATCCCGTGCATGGCACAGCACTCCTTGCGAGGCAGTGCTGCTCATGGGCCAGCTTACCACATGGGTCAGGAGGCCCTGGGGATCAAACCCTGGACCCTCCATATGGTAGACAGACACTCTATCAGTTGAGCAACATCTGCTTCCTTCCTTCCATTTATTTAGGTCTTCTTTAAATTTTTTAGCAATATTTTATAATGTTTTGTGTATAAGTACTTTACATTGCTGAGTAGATTTATTCCTATATATCTGGTTCTTTTCATTGCTATTGTGAATGGAATTTTTTCTTAATTTCTTCATCCAATTATTCATTGCTTGTGTATATAAAAACTCCTGATTTTGAGGTATTAATCTTATACCCCACCAACAGCATTTGGTTGGTTCATACTTTTTTCCCATCCTGCCAATATCTGCCTTTTCACTGAAGAATTAAATCCATTTATACTTAAAGTCACTACTGATAATGCAGGACTTTCTTCTGCCATTTTGCTATTTAGCCTATATGGCTTATACCTTCAATTCTTCCACAAATTCCTACATTTATATTTACTTGTTGGTTTTTTAAGTTGTACCATATTTAGTGCCTCCTCTTTTCTATCTGGATATATTTTTCATATACTTTACTTGTGGTTATCATGATGTTAAAATTTTACCACCCTAAATATATAACAACCATATATGTTCTGATACCAGTATAACTTCAAAAACATACACATACTTTTTGTATACCCTTCTGTCACCCCACCTTTGTAACTTTGTACACTTTAAATTTATTATTGCTTTTTATGCATCTATAGGAAGAGGAGGAATTACATACAAAACAATACAATACAATAACACTGGCATTTATAATTACACATATGGTTACTTTTACCGCGTCTTTATTTCTTTATGGAGTTTTTAACTACTGCTGGTGTCCTCTCCTCTCAGTCTGAAGAAATTCCTTAGCATTAAGTGTAGGGCATGTCTAGTGGTGATGAACTCCCTCAGCTTTTGTTTATTTGAGAATGTCTTAATGTCTCCCTCATTTTTAAAAGGAAGTCTCACTAGGTAAATTCTTTGTGGGCAGTTGTTTTCTTTCAGCACTTTAATATTTCAACCATCTGCCTTCTTGCCTCCATGGTGTATGACTCCCTTGCAGGTGATATGTTGCTTTTCTCTTGTACCTTTCAGAACTCTCTCCTTTCCCTTTGCATTTCACAGTGCGCTCAATATATGATAGGCTGTATTTTTCTTCATGTTTATCCTGTTTGGTGTTCTTTGAGCTTCTTAGAAATGCATATACACATCTTTTGCCAAGTTGGGGAAGTTATCTGTCATTATTGCTTTGACTGTTCCTTCTGCCCCTTTTTTCCTTGTAGGACTTGCAAAATGCATATATTGGTGTGCTTGATAGTGTCCCATAGCTGTCTTAGGCTATTTTTGCTTTTAATATTTCTGCGTCCTTTCTACTCCTCATCTTCACTCATTTCAAGTGTCTTATCTTCAAGTTCATTTATGCTTTCTTCTGCCAGCTCCAATCTGCTCTTGAAATCTTTCTGGGCATTTTTCATTTCAATTATTTTGGCCTTCAACTGCAGGAGTACTGTTTTCTTCCTTTTTAAAATTTCTATCCTTTTACTTAAACTCTTATATTGATCATTCATTGTTTTCCTGATATCCTTAATTTCTTTCTCTGTATTTTCCCTCATCTTCTTGTGCATTTTTAACATAATTTTTTAAAGGCTTTGTTTGTTATGTCCACATTCTCATCTTCTTCATTCTAGTTTTCTGGATTTTTCTCCACTTCCTCTGAATGGGCCATAATTTCTTTTTTCCTTGTTTGTCTTATACTAATTTTTTGCACATTGTACATTTTAATATTTTAAAATGTTAACTCTGGGATTAATTCCCTGAGGTGTCTGTTTCTTGGTTTTATAATCAACTGGTGATAAAACAGATTTTTTTTAACTTCCCTGATATTTCCTATCAGGGAGGGTTGCCCAAGGCAAATGCATTGTGCAGGGTTTTCCCTGTCCTTCTGACTCTCTATCATCTTCCGGGTTTTTATATGTTAGTTGTTTTGAGTTATGTCGGAGTGATGGACCCAAAGGGTATCAGGAATGAAAGACAAAGAGAGATTGGGATCAGGGGTTCTGAGAGCATTGATTTCTCAAGCTCATCAGACAAGTTTATTAATATCAGGGGCTTCTTTATATACCCCAAGCAACCGTGAGAACCAGCAACTATTCTAGCTAACTATTCCCATAACTTCGTTAATGAAAACACAGTGCACAGTGGATAAGAGAGTAACTAAAGCCTAAGATGTTCTATTATGTTATTGAAACAAGTATACTCACAAATCTTGTTGCCCAGGTTACCTGAGATATCAAGTCTGGGTTCTGCTGGAATATTATGTTTCCCAGAGAGATTAGCCACCTGCATGTACATCTCCAGGGACAGCATGACCCAGTGGTCAGAAAGTAACTTGCTACCGTGGAAACAGCATGCCTTTGTTTCCCACAGAGTTACCTTGTTTATTAGGGGTTGGTTGTCCCTTCTGTTTCCCAGGAGGTAAATATCCCTTTCCTGGGTATTTGAAATTGGCAGGAATTTGTACCAGACTGTCCACCTCTATAGATTTCTACACTCCTTTCATTGACCCATGCTGCTTTTGCCTGAAGGAGTTTCAGTTTCTCCACATCTTCACTAACACTTCTTATTGTCCAATTAAAAAAAAACACCAAAACATTCTCATAAATGTAGTTGCTGTTATTGTAATTTAATGAAACCAAGTCCTGTCTAAACTTTGGGGTTTGGAGCAGTACCAAGAGCTTATATGAGTCATGTCTCTTAGAGTTAAAATATTGTTAGAACCAAAGATTCTATGGAGCAAGCAAACTTGTAGAAGGAGAGGCTTCAAAGAGAAATTGGAGCCACATTTATCATGTGTAGTTGTCCTGAGCTAAATGAAAGTCAGAGAACAGAGAAAGAGAAGCAAGAACTAGTAAGAACTGTGAGGATATTTGAGGGAGATGACATACAATTGTTCCTGATGCTACTCGTAGAAAGAGTATAATATGAATAGTACATTTGTAAGGATGGAGAGAAGCTCCTTTTTGAATAAAGAATACTTTCTCTTTCTTCAAGTCATAATTTATATGTTAATGTTAGTCCCCAACAAATAAATAATTGAACCTACTTGTATATGTGTTCCTGTCCTCAGCTAAACTCTTAGCTACTTGAGGGCACAGGTTGTTTTATCTAACATTCCACCAATTAAGCATTCAAGAAATATTGCCCCAAAGAATAATAGAAAGAATAATAAAACCTAAAGACAGGGCAGGTAACACAGTATCTTCCATTAACTACAGCATAGAGGCCCCTGGTTGCTGAATCATGGGGATGACAGAGAGATTTTGCTGTTTTCAAGAGTCATCCTTAATACCTTTCATGATACTTTTGTTTTCTACTCACTACATGTCCATCACTTATCTCCTTTCCTCCCTTCCTTTATAACCTTCTATCTTTCCCTTTGTATTAGTCAGGGTTCTCCAAAGAAACAGAACCAGCAGAAGATACACATGCACAAACACACAGATTTACTATAAATTAATTACAATAATAAAACTATAATTATTTTATTATAAGGAATTTGGCTCCTATGACCATGGAGACTGTCAAGTCTGAACTCTACATGGCAAGTAGTAAATTGGAAATAACTCCAATGAAGGCGATACTGTAGTGCTTAGTCCAAATTTCCCAGGGGAAACTGGCTATCTGTAAATTCTGGCAAGAACCAATGGTGAAGTTGAGTCTGAATTCCTCTTCTGATCCCTGAAATCCTCAGTTCTGGCTCTTAATACCTCCAACTAATTGGGTGATGTTACTGCCCACATTGCTGAGGATAATCTCCTTTGTTGATCACAAGTGCAATCAACTGATTATATTAATAGATGCAAATCCCATCTCAAAATACCCTTCCATTAACAAGCAAACCAGTGCTTCATCAAAACACTAGAAACCATAACCTAGCTAAGCTGCCAATTGAAATTAACCATCATAGTCCATAACTTGTCAAATTGGCACCCATTCACATCTCCTTAAACCATACTTAATCTCCACTTTAGATAATAGGATAGTCATATTTTCACCTAACATGATAGAACTGTCCTGCATACAACCAAAATCACACTATCCCTTTCCCCAGAAGAGGATGGGATGTCTTTGGGACACATTCACTCTTATCTTTTTTATCCTCTAACTTAAAAGGAAAAAAAAGAGTATTCGCTGCACATGTACATATACACACACAAAGATTCATAACAAAATAAAGAAGAAATACCCCCACTACCCAATCCATAATATCTTTTACTCTCAACAAGCATATCATGGTTCTTTGCCTGGTGGAGTGACCCCAGCCTTCATTCCTTAAGGGTCCAGGCCATTAGTAATTCTTCCTAGATTGGGTTGTAGTTTCCCATTGACATTATTTATTTTTTTAATATATTTTTAAAATTTTAAAAATATACTTAGATTACATAAATGTTACATTAAAAATATAGGGGATTCCCATATGCCCCACTCCCTACCCCTACCATAACTGACTTTAATCCCACAGTGTGGTAGGATTAAGAAACACTCTAAGGGATCTCCGGTATTCCAGGCATACTCTTCCTTTCCTCCATTTTGTAGTAGAAGCCCAATATTGCCCCATGGTAATCATGATAAATCACCCCAGTTAGTACAATAACTCCTTTCTTTGCCAAATTCAGAAGCATGAAGAGCCCAAAGTAGCTGGGTGACAACCTTAACATCCAATTCTAAGGAACAATTATTATGCCTCCTGGCAGAAACACTACTTCCTTAGAACTAAGACCTACAGACCAGAAAAGCATAAGGTCACAGGGACAGGAGCAAAAAATTTTCTAGTGGAACACTATGGTCTTACTGAGTGATACCACTTCTATTTTCATTCCTTGATTCCTAGGCCTGTGAATCCTGGGTATGGGAGAAGCAGCACGATAGATTGGATCTTGATTTAGAGCATATGCAGCCTTCTGTTAAGTATTGTCCCACCCTGAGAGATATTGCCACCAAGCTGGAGATGCAATTGAGTCTTCAAAAGGCCATTTCATCATTCCATGAATCCAGCTGCTTCAGGATAATGAGGAACAAGGTAAGACCAGTGAATTCCATGAGCATAGACACACTACCACACTTCATTTTCTGTGAAGTAAGTTCCTTGAACAGAAGCTATACTGTATGGGATACAATGATGATGGATAACACATCCTTTAAGTCCAAGGGTGGCAATCTTGACAGAAGTGTTATGGTCAGGCAAATCTATATCCATATTAGGTCTCTATTCCAGTAAATATAAAATGCCGCACCTTCCATGATGGAAGCGGTCCTGTTGTAGAATTTGAGAGAAGTTCAATTATTTGAGTATAGAGAGGCCAGGACTCAGGAATGATTTTGAGAAGGAAAAATGGTTTATTGATGGCCGGCCGGACTCAGGAGCTTTCTGTTTGAATCCCGAGCCCTGAACAAGATTTTCAAACTTCTTTTATACAGAGAGGAAAGGCCAAATGGTCCCTTTGTTTCAGTTCTCAATAGGCTTCAATTAGCATATATATCTTCCACATCTTAGGTAAGCTTTTAGCATGGACTCCAGATATTCTAGATAAGCTTTTAGCATATTTGGTTTTTGCATTTCCCCTAAATACTTAAAGTTTATAGCCCTTGCATTGTTAAACTGTTTCCTGGGACTGGAGCCTGTTGCCATTGTCCCTAAGGGCAGGACTGCAGCTTCTTACCGTTCCATACCCACAGCCTTCAGCTTAGGTTATCTCTGAAGAGACAAAGAGCCTTCACCCATAGCCCACATCAGTCCAATATAATCAACCTACCACCAGATAACAGTTTTTTCACCTTGGGGAATGTTGCCATACTGGGAACTGAGGGCCAGTCTGCTGTTGGCAGATTGGGAACTCAGTTATGGCTATAGCCAGATTGATCTTGGTGAGTGGAAGTCCACATTGCTAAACCCATGTATAACCTCCATTCCTGACACCATGGCCACTTTGTTCATGAGCCCTATGAGCAATGACAGGAGTGGCTAGTGAAAAAGGCTGACTGCTATCCACAGAATGGATAATTCTATACACTTGATTATTAAAATTCTCCTCTGCTGAGGCCTCCCTTTGGTGAGTATTCACATAGGACACAAATAGCTTCATGATTTTTTGCACATTTTAAGCAAAATGAACCACTAGGAGCACTACTCAGTTCTTCCCATTCAGAAGATTTTTCACCACTGTCCTTGATACTTGTCCCAGTAAGGGTTGTCATACTGAAACTCCACTTTTAGATGGTACTTGAATATTGCACAGGCAAAATGTAAGTCAGGTCTAAGTTTTCTCCTCCTTAATCATCTTCACATAGGAAATTCCCCAAAAGACCATAAATGCCAGCTAGGAAAGAGAAACTAATGTGACCAAAGTAAGGTCTGGTATTCTTTCTATAACTTTCTTGTCACCTTAGGGCATGCTCAAGCCTGATCTTGTATATACTTCTTCTATCTGATAATAAAGTGCTCCTATGTATACCTAACTTTATGACTTAATAGGTGTGGTAGTCTGAGGTTTTTATGGACCCCAGAAAATTATGTTCTTAAACTAAGTAATTCCTGTGGGTGTAAACCTATTGTGGATAGGACCTTTTGATTATATTACTTCAGTTAAAGGCCTTTGATTAGATTGTGTGACCCAGGGTGGGTCTTAATCTTCCTACTGAATTCCTTTATAAGCAGAGGAATACATAGCTGCAAGTAGGGAAAAAAGCTTCAGAGACAGAGCACAGCCTAGAAGCTAACAGAGAAGGCCTGATAGCCAGAAGCTGAAATCAATGGAACATGAAAGTTGAGAGGAAGCCACTTTAGCCAGAAGCTGAACTCAATGAGTCCCAGAGGAGAGGGAGATATGAACATGTGACCCTGTGCCTAATTTCCCACAGGTGAACCTTGGGAAGAAAGCGTCTCTGACTCATAAATAAAAAAATCCCCATTATAAAAGCCAACTCATTTCCGGTATATTGCTTTGGCAGCATTTAGCAAACAAAACAATAGGTCAGGCAACATCGAATACATGATGAGTAGTTCAGGTCACATAGTAGCTTCATGGCCTATGATTAAGCTTTCAGTCTCTATGAAGGTCCAGTAGCAGGCCAAAGGCTGTTTCTCAAGAGAACAGTAATTATCTGTGGACGGTTGCAGGGTTTTGCTCCAAAATCCTCAGGGTATGCACTGTGATTCTTCTTCAGGGACCTGTCAGAGGCTTTAAACAGCATCTTTATCTGTCTTTGACTCTTAAAACCATTGGATCTATTGGATTATACAGCCCAAGCAATGGAGCAACTTGTACTGATGTCTGGAGTTGTTGCAGAGTCTTCTCTAGTTCTGGTTCCCACTCAAAACTACTAGCTTTTCAGGTCACTCAATATATTGGTGTAATTGTATACCCAAATAAAGAATATGTTAACCCAAAAAATCCAAAGAGACCAACTTAGAATTGTGCCTCTCTTTTGGTTGTAGGAAGAGCTAGATGCAACAGCTTATCCTTCAACATAGAAGAGATATCTCAACATGGCCCATACCATTGAATCCCAGAAATTTCACTAAAGTAGTAAAGAAGACTTTCTGTTGGATTTATTTCCCATTATCTGACACATACACGTCTTACCAATAAGTCTAGAGTGGTTGCTGCTAGTTGCTCATTAGGTCCAACCAGCATACTGTCATTTATAATCAACCAGTGTGATGTCTTATAGAAGGGAAAGGTGATCAAGGTCCCTAAAGACTGGATTACGACAGAGTTGGTTAGTTGATATACTCCTAAGGTGAAAGTGTATTGCTGACCTTTCCAAGAGATAGCAAACTGTTTCTGGTGGTCTTTAATAACAGGTATCAAGAATAGTGCCAGATCTGATTTTCTAGATGAATAGCTACATATCAGGCACCAGGGAATGTGTTAATTTACTCAAGCAATGATACCACTTCTGGAGTAATAGCTACAAATAGAATCACCACCAGGCTAAGTTTCTGATGATTCACTGTCATCCTCTACAACCCCTCTATTTTCTGCATAGGTTAGATAGGAGAATTGAGTGAGAATATGGTAGGAATTGACAACCCTGAATCCTTCAAGTACTCTAGAAATGTAGTATTGCTTTTGGTTTGCTATTTTTCTACATAGAGGAGTTCTGGTGGTTTCCCCTTGGCTTTTCATACCGTAACAGCCCTCATCCCACAGGTCACAAGCCAATATAGGGATGCTATATGGTGCTGATTATGTCTATTACAATTACGCATTTCAGAACTGGAGAAAACCCCACAGAACGGGTTCAGAGACTCAAGGGAAGGGGGGGGGGGGGAGGAGAGAGAGAGAGAGAGAGAGAGAGAGAGAGATTTTAAGGAATTGGCTCATGAGATGAAACAAGTCCAAACTCTGTAGGGCAGGTCACAAGCTGGGAATGCCAAGAAAGTTGATGCTGAAGTCTTTAGTCCAAATTCCTCAGGGGAAACTGGCTGGCTGAATATTTTAGTAAGAACCAATGCTAAAGAGGAGACTTTACCCACATTGTTGAAGGCAATTTTCTTTGTTGATTATAAAGGCAATCAGCTAGTTACAGATGGCAAATCCCATCTCTAAATACTTTTCCCATTAACAAGCAAGCCAGTGCCTGCCCAAACAACCGGACATTATAATTTAGCCAATTTGACACATGAAATTAACTATCAGCTAATGTGACCATCACCAATATTAATAAATATTTTTGAGCATTTTCTGAATTCTAGGAATTAGGTTAGAAACTCGAGATATGAAGTTGAATATGACACAGCTAAAATCACTGCTGTAATGAAACTTTCATTCAAGTTTAGGTTAAACTAAAAATATATATATATACATTTCCCATGTAGTGAATGTCGTGAATGTGATAGAAGCATAGATGAGGAGGGCATAACTCCGAGTATGCTGCTAGGGAACCTTTCTGGAGAAACTGGCCTCAAAGGGAGACAAACAAAGAGTAGGAATTAACCAAGCCAGGACAAAATACTAACATACCCTGTTGGGTCAAAATGCCCACATTTTCTTCCATTACCCTCTCTACACCAGTTTACCTGACTGACTCAGAATCCAACCAGTAATCATAAATTAGGGACCAGTTTTTTCCTTCTTAATTCCCTACATTTTATTTTTTAAAGAGAAGCCAGAGTGATTAAAAACAAACCAACAAAAACAAGAAATAATAAAAAGCAAAATTCATGTCACCTCTGGCATATATTCAACAATGGTTTTCCACTGTATTTAGATTAATGTTTAAATTCATTGGGATGGCTATAAAATTGTACATGGACATCTACCTATTCTCCAGATCATCTTGTGTTTAGTCACACTGATCAATCATGCTTACTCTTCAGGGCCTTTATACTTAACATTCCTTATTATTTGATCTGTGTTTTTTCCATATTAGCATTTGACAGGTTCTTTCTTGTCATTAAGTTCTTTGTTCAGATAATGACTACTTTCTCATAACATCGTTCCCATACCCCTCTAACACGACTCTTGGCACTTTCTACCTCTTCTCTTTATTTTCTACAGAGCACTCATCATATTCTGAATTAATATATTTCATTTTTTCCCTAATTATTGTCTTTTTGCTACCACTCAACTGGAACTCTACCTTCTCCAATAAAGTTTGAACCTAAGTCTTGGGGATAGTATCCCTTTCCACATCTGTGCCTTTTCTAGATTATCTTTCTTTACTTTCTCTTTCTGGAACATTTCCTCTCCATCCTCTTTATATTTGCTATTTCATTTTATCATTGTGCTGCACCAGGCAATGTAGGGTAGGGTTAAAAGCATGGATTCTGGATCGGATTACCAGATCTGGATTACCAGTGCATGAATTACACAGGGTCAGATAGTTGAAAAGATAATACTCCACAGAATATATTTACATAAAGCTTTCAAAAAGGCAGGGCATAGGTCATATAGGGTAAAGAATTCAGGCAACCATAGAAAGTAGTTACATCATTGTACATCTCGGCCAGTAGTGTATAAAAGCTTCAGTTGCTCCAAACCCTTGCCAACATTAGGGCATACAATAGCATGGAAACAAGAGTTGGGGAGAAGGGAAGTGAGGCAGAGAAAGCGTGAGACCAAACACTGAATGTGTTATTGAGCTGGCCCCTGCTTGATACCAAATCCAATTAAATGCTTGCTCTCAAAGGACCTCCTGCCAGAGGTCATATATTATATGCCGTCTCAGGACAGTTTGTGAAGCAAGAAGAATGTATTCTCTAGTTTCCATGTCCATGGGTCAAAGTTTGCTAAATGGGAATTAACCCTCCCAGTAAACTTTCTGTTTGTGCTGGCATGGAAACAGCGGATCCTAATTCAGAAGGAGCAGGAAAGTGACAGCAAGGAAAGCAAGGCACTCACTGCACAGATGTGAAGTAAGGCACTGCCAGGCTGTGCAGTAGGGAAGTTGCTGTGGTGACGGCTGGCAAACACAGTGACCATGAACCCCCGAGCGAGCTGATGCATAAGAGGTACTGGACAGTAGGATTTACTACTGGTTGTTTTATTTCTGAGTTTCTTAAACGGAAACACTAGGTTTCCAAGCATATTGGATTTTCTAGATGGCCCACTGGTGTCCCTCCCCTAGACAAGATTTTACTGTTACTCACTTTTCATTGTTTCCTTCATTCATGCAACAAATATTTATTTAGTAGCTAGCATGTTCCAGACACTGTTCTGGATTTTTGGGACCAAATGGTCAAATTTCCCACTATCTTTCTACTGCTACATTTGTCTGTCTTTGGAAACACTCCCTCAGCTCTAGGGTACCATTTAGAATCTTCTTATATCTTAAAGTTACTATCACTAAGGTTTAATAATTCTTTATATTAAACTTGTTTTAGTTCATTATGTGACGCTCCTAATTTGACTCAAACTGATAGAGGAGATAAGAAAGCAGGTAGAAGGAGAAAAAATAACTTTTAAAGAAGTTTCGCTAGAAGGAAAGCTCATAGAGTGGTAGTAATGGTGGGATTTGGGGTCAAGAGATGAGTTTTTAAATGATCAATGCCACAGCAGGTTTATAGCTTAAATGGAAGTATTTCGTAGAGGAGAAACTTATTATGAAGTAATGAGAAAGATAATTGCAGGACACAAGTCCATGAGAAGGTAAAAGAGGAGGAAATCCATAGCAGGATTGTCAAAGGAGAAGGGACAGGTCTTTGACTTTAATAAGAAAAAAATCAGAAAGTATGTTCAGATTTGTGGAAATACAGATTAAGTTTTGGTAAAACACAGGCACTCCTATTTGAATACTTCTTTTTTTCCTCTATATTAAGAGTCATCATGACAGTTTTGGGGAGAGTGGAGGTTACATATAGGGGTAAGGAGAAGATACGAAATATTCATCTCAAGAAATGGGAAAAACAAACTAGAAAAATCTATAAAGGTTGAAAGATGGTGTTCAATGTCTTCTTAGATTTATAAGCATTATTGAAAGAGACAGGATTAAAAGAGGCATATGATTTTCTTCAAAGTTTCAGTTGCTCAGGCACAGAGTAACTTTTTTTTCCCTAGATAATTATGAGAGGGGGAAGAAAATGCAATATGTTTGTATAAAGGTAGTTATACTGATGAATCATAGAATTTCAAACTGGTTGAGAAGAGGAGTGAAGACATGTTTTTAATGAATAAAATAAGTACATAACTGGTAGGCCAATGAACTAGAGGCCTTGATGAGGTTGAAGAAGTACTGGAATGGGATTGCTAGGATAAGAGTGCTATAAGAATAGGCAGTATTGGACAGAGTGGGATGCTGGAAATCAGCACGATGAAGGTGGCACAGTTAAAAGTAATAATAAAGTCTGAGATGTTATCATAAAAGTAGTTGCCTGAGGAGGAGACCATTGGAGGGGAGGAGTTCAGTCAACTCAGAAGCCAGTGTTGGATGACCATCCAAAAAATGCTGATTAATGTCATAACAAATGATGTTGGCAATAGGGTAGAGAGAAAGATAATGAGCCAGCTTTCATAAAGCCTTTCTTGAATAAGAGAAGTAGAATTTAGGTTGTAAAATAACAGAAAAGAGAAGACACTGGAAACATAGGTTCAGGGTCTGAGCTTTAAAGGAGGTAGATTTGAATGAGAAAGAGGTATCTGTGGCTGGGAAGCTTCAAGCAGGACACCCCATCTCAGAAGTATATGGATTGTGAGTATAAAAAACACCTCCAGGATAGGGTGTTGTGTAATGAAATGATATTAATGATCTTGGATCCTAAAATATTTTAAATGTGTTTTGACCACAAAATAGAATGTAAAAAATTGAAAAAAATCCCTGAAATTCTGGAAATATGCTGACGTCAGGAAACATGTTTTTGTAATAAGTGATAATCAGGCATTTGGGTGAAGAAATGGTATGAACAGATCAGTGCCAGTCAGACTGGCACTTCTTATAAAAACCCAGTGAAAATTCTGCCTGAGCATCAGATTTAGGCAGATTGACCTCTGTCTGACTGTTGACGTCAGTGCCCCCTGCTGTGAGAGCCTCTGTTCTCACTCACACTCAGCAATCAGACCAGTGCCTCCTAAATAGCTAAAGCCAAGCTTCTCCACTGACACTGCATTAGACCTTCCTCCAGAGTATTATATTTTAACAATACTTATTGAAAGTATTGTTTGCAGTCCAGTGGCTGTCAAGTTGATGGATTTTAAAGACTTTACTATCCTCCACCTTTAAATGTATTGTATATTCTGACCTGGTAACTGTGCATTAGAAATTGTGACGATTTAGAACTGGATGGACCCCAGAAGATCATGTTCTTAAATCAAGCCCACTCCTGGGGTGAACCTATTGTGGGTGGGAATTTTGATTAGGTTACTTCAGTTAGGGATATTTGATTAGGTTACATCAACTAAGGCTGACCTAGAGTGGGTCTTAATCCTTTTACTGGAATCTTTTATAAACAGTATGAATAGGGGAGAAAACACAGAAGTAGAGAGAAAGCCATGGAACCAAGAAGCTGAAAGCAGTGAGACCTGGGAGGGAGGGGAGAGACGAGAAGATGCTGTCATGTGCCTTACCACATTGACAGAGGAGTCCAGGATTGTCAGCAGCCTTCTTCTGGGAAAAAGCATCACCTAATGAGGCCTAGATTTGGTCATTTTCACAGCTTCAGAACTGTAACATTATAAGGTAACACATCCCCATTGTAAGAATCAACCCATTTCTGGAATATTGCATTTCAGCAGCCTGGCAAACTAAAACAGACATGTTGACATATTTGAAGCTGTAATTAAGCAAGAAAATAAAATACATTGAGCATTCAACTTGTGGTCATGTGGGACCAGCTTTAATTTTTATTTCATCTGATTTTCATTTGTCGTAACAACAACATTGACAGGACAATTAGTGTAGTGGCAGAATACAAAGTTAATGCAAATACCTTGTTAAAGCACAAAGGTAATTGGCATTTACATTTGGGGAAAAAAACAAGAAAAGTTTGGAAGATATTCAAGATGTAGTAGATAATTAAAAAGGGAAAACTATGTATTAAAAAATGAGGATCCTTGGAGACCAATAGAGGACCTTGTAAGACAAAAACTTAGGATCACGGGACTAGAGGCATTATATCCTATAATTAAAAAGAGCTAAAAAGGAAGAAATACCTTCTTGATTGTTGGGAGCAACAAGTAACATAGACAACGATAGAAATAAAGGGAAAATTCTGGCCAGAAGGATTGTGTCTAAAGGACCAATCCCAAATTCCAACCCATTTGTCCTGGATGATGACCCAGATCCCTTGCCAGGGCATAATGACTGAGTGGACAATCCATACAACTAGGAGACCTGGGAAGCAAGACCCATAAAACTACTGAGACCAGAAATGATGTAGACCCTACTGCAGTAATAACATGGAACATTCACCAAGCAAGAAATCATAAAATTAAAGCAAGAATTTTTGCAAAAAGATGTGAAAGAAATGAAACATAGCAACTATTAGATCTATGGTCCAAAGTTAGATGAAACTTACCACTAAAAGACAGTGAATTAACACAATTAGGAAACATAACTGGTGATGTAAGACTGAATCAAGTACTTACTTGTTCTAGAGAAAAACACTAAAAACAGAAGATCACTGTTTGATTGGCTATCTAAGGCCTGGAAATTAAATGGCCCTTACCAAATTCAAAAGCACTAAAGACAGGGACTTGGTCCTCTGCTGGGGATACCACTAATATCTTGATAAATGAAGCTGGATATTGATTATGATTATGGTAGATGTTTTAAGAGTTCATTAGAAGCAGAAACAACAGACCAAATTAAGAAAGTTATACCAAGGTAAGCACCAACGTGGGTGAGGATGGCTTTATTCACAGTTTTCACAGGTTCTGACACAACTGCCAAATTTATGGATGCAATTAGAACTGGTGAAAAATTAAGTCAGGATAAAAATTATGCATATAATGCACTGTTCAGGTTTGAAAAACCAATGAAACCACTCCCACTTCATCCAGAATGGGAAAAATCTGTACCAATATGCAGAAACAAAATGGGATACAAAATTTTAGGAATCTAGTCAACAATATGACTAGGGAATTTAGGCAGATGAGAATACCATTTAGAAACAGTAGCAATGGCAGACAGAACTTTAGACCATCTAAGACCCTTTGCGTAACTAGGGCATTAAGAGGTGAAATATAAAGTAAGCCCAGGGAAAGGATAGAGACACATAGAGATCTTTTCTTGCCTATCATCTCAACTAATAATAATCACATTTGGCTAGTTAAAAAAATGAGATGGATCTTACAGATTCACTGTTGATTTTAGAAATCTCTGTAAGGTTACTTCTAAGTTGGAAGGAGCACTACCAGATAATTGTACACTAATTTGAAAAATGACTACAGGAAAAGGCACATGATATGCAACATGATGATAATATTTTATCTTATGCTGAACACCACATTATAATTGGAACAGACAAAATTACAAATAATTAACTTTTTAACAAAAAGAAGCTGAACTATAAATCCTAATGAGGAGCAAAACAAGATACAACTGCAAAAGTTTTAGGAATACACTGGTCCTCAGAAGGACAAAATATACCATATCCAATCACAAACCAATTACAACAATTACACTGCCAACCAAAAGTAAGAGGTAGAAAAACTGATAGGTTAATTTGGCTATTGGAAACAGCATATGCTCCAAATTAGATACATTGTTAAAATCAACATATGATACAAAAAGGAAAAGCAAAATATATACCTATTTTGGAGATTTATTTAGGGAGAAAAAGAGGAATTAGCATTACAACACATAAATGATGCAATTATAACTTAGACATAAGAACTGAGAATCCCTGGGATCCTTCTGTTGGGTTATCAGGTAGGATTTAGTATAAACTAGACATTAGATATCTGTTATAAAGATGGTCAGGACAATAAATTGCTCTTGCTCTACATTTTCTGCCTCTAAGGTCCTCATGCCTACCACCATGTCCCAGGAGAAGTTCAAGTCAGAACACTTGGGCTACTTGAAATGGATGTCCTCTCCTCAGCTGATCTAGGCAGCTGAAGGGAAATTTTTTTTTTTAATTAAAGAACTTTTTTTTTTATTGACTTTGTAATAATATTACATTAAAAAAATATATATATGAGGTCCCATTCAACCCCACCACCCCCACCCCACCTCTCCCCCCCCCCCCCCCCCCCCCCAGCAACACTCATTCCCATCATCATGACACATCCATTGCATTTGGTAAGTACATCTTTGGGCACCTCTGCACCTCATGGTCAATGGTCCACATCATGGCCCATACTCTCCCCCATTCCATCCAGTGGGCCCTGTGAGGATTTACAATGTCCGGTGATTGCCCCTGAAGCACCATCCAGGGCAGCTCCATGTCCCAAAGACGCCTCCACCTCTTATCTCTTCCTGCCTTTCCCCATACCCATCAGCCACCATGTCCACTTTTCCCAATCCAATGCCACCTTTTCTATGTGGACATTGGATTGGTTGTGTCCATTGCACCTCTATGTCAAGAGGAGGCTCAGATTCCACCTGGATGCTGGATGCAATCCTCCCACTTTCAGTTGTAATCACTCTAGGCTCCATGGTGTGGTGGTTGTCCTTCTTCAACTGCATCTTAGCTGAGTGTGGTGAGTACAATAAATCAGATTGTAGGTGCTGGAGTCTGTTGAGGCTCAGGACCTGGCTATCACATTGTCAGTCCAGAGATTCAAATCCCCTAAATATATGTTAAACCCCAACACTAACTGCAACTCCAGCACATTAGCATGAAAGTCTTATGAAGAGAGATCCCATCTGAGTCCAGATTCATCACACATAAACACCAGTTCCAAAGAGGGGCCATCTGACCTGGTAGTTAACCCCATCTGCCATGACCATAACTCCCATGTGTAGCTGAAGGGAAATTGCTTCGGCACTGCTCAAGACCTGCCTAGTACAGATTACAACTGGGGTCAGTATCAAATGACCCCTGTCATTAGATTGAAAAGATGATACAATGGCAGTGGAGATATTAATGATGACAGTCTTCAATATTGAATCTTAATCAATAGATTCATCTCCAGGTCAGATCTCTCTCACAAACCCATGTCTCAAACACTTCATGACATTTCCACTTAGATATCCAATGGATGTGGAAATTCAAATGCCCAAGATGAACTTCTAATCTCACCTTCATTCACCCAGAATATTCACCAACATGGGACATGACTCCCTGGAATGAGACTCACTGGCACAGATGGACAATTACCAAGCACCAACCAATGATGCATTTGGAAAAAGACCTTGACCAACAGGGGGAAACATTAAATACAAAAAAAACTTTTTATGGGTAAGAGATTTCAGAGTGAGTCACAAAGGCATTTCAGAGGTTACGTTTATGAACTACTCAGGCAGATCTCACTAACTGTCACAGTAAACAAAATCCAAACAGGGGTACTCCTGAGGGCTCTAGAACCATCCAGACACCATATCCAGGGCACACAATCCCATGAAATCTTAGCCTGAAGGGCTTCCTGTTCTATTTTGGAAATATTGAAGAGGATTTGGGAAGGGATGGAATGTGGGGTAACCAGGAACTTAGTCTGCCAATATAAAACACAATAAAATGAAATTACGATTGAAATGTCTGTTAAATATTTTGAATTTAAAAGCATATTTAACCATTTTTGAGTTATAATTTCTGAGAATGCCATTAAAAAGATACTGACAACTGCCTAAGAGTTACCTCCTGAAATGTTTCTTATCACTAGAAAGTGACCACATCTAAGCCACACACAACAAATAAACTCATTACCTTCCCCATGCCCTGCACCCAACCCCTACCCCCCAGCACTAGAATGGGATATGATTCCCTGGAATGAGCCTCCCCGGCACCAAGGGACTAATACCAAGCACCAACCAATGAAGCATTTGGAAAAAGACCTTCACCAAAAGGGGAAACCTTAAATACAAGAGACTTTTTATAGGATAACAGATTTCAAAGTAGTGAGTATATTTCAGAGGTTATGCTTATGAACAGTTCAGGCAGATCTTGCTGACTGCCACAATAAACAAAAGTCAAACAGGGGTGCTCCAAAGCACACTAGAGACAAACGGACACTATAGGAAAGGCACACAACCCCATGAAATTTGCACTCTGTTGTCAAGCCTTACTTTGGACTAAATGGAAATTTATTTCCCCAATATAGCAGAATTAGACTCATTTATAATTCCCCTACTCATGATTCTTCAACCCCTTTTATTTGAACCTACAATTAGCTATACCCATTAAATATATGTTTCAGAGACTTAAATCTTCATTCTCTTCATGAGCTGCTTGAGTCCTGAATCTCAGGAGGGTTGTGGCCAAAACCTACCCTCCAGTTCATGGGACTCAAACAGGACAACTAACAAAATGATGATGATGGACAACTCCCATCCCAAAATACACAGTGTACCTGCAACTGCAAGCAAAACAGTTCCTTCCATCTGCCCCTTAAGATCTAGGCTTCCTCTCAATCAGAACCAGAGCAAGTATTAACATCCCCAAATCTTTAAGACATAGGAATAAACAAGTATAAGGGGGAATGCTACCATGGACCAAAGCAGATCTATTATTTTTATTGTAGCAGAAGAACTTGTCATATTGATATAAAGGCAGTGATTTTCAGAGGTTCTTATGGGACAGAAAAATGAGAACAGGTAGAATGTAGTAGGGCATTTGTAGGGTATTTTAACTCTACTGCATAATTCATTGATGGATACAGGCACTTGGTCAAAGCTTATAAAATGCTATAGTGAAAAGTAAGCTATGTAAATATAGATTTGCTGTGAGACCCAGCAATACCATTGCTAGGTATATACCCAGAAGAATTGAAAGCAGTGACATGAAGAGACATCTGCACACTGATGTTCACAGCAGCATTATTCAAAATAGTCAGAAGTTGGAAACAACCCAGGTGTCCATCAGCTGCTGAGTGGATAACAAATTATAGTGTATACACACAATGGAATATTATGCAGCAGAAAGAAGAAAGGAAGTCATGAAACATATGACAACATGGATGAACCTGGAGGACATTATGTTGAGTGAAGCAAGCCAGACACAAAAGGACAAATACTATATGATTGCCCTATTATGAGCTAAATATATTATGTGCAATATAAATGTGAAATATGAATATGAATAAAATTACATATATAAGACTGTTTCTTTGAAGCTGAACAAATGTAGGTTAATACTACAAAATGTTAATATCAGACTAAAAAAAAATTATACTAAGTGAAGGAGACCAAACACAGAGTCCTACGTATTGTATGATTCCATTTATATAAAATCAAGATATAAAAATCAAGATATAAATCAATTTATGAAGTTGAAATTAAATTAGTGGCTATGTAAGGCTGCAGAAGGAATGCTAAGGGGTATGGAGTCTTTCTTTTTGGAGAAATTAAGTTGTTCTAAAATTTTTGAGATGTTAAATGTACAACTTGTGTTATAATAAAAGCCATTGATTATAGATTTTTGATAGATCATAGCATCGTAAATATATCTCAGTAAAACTGCTTAATAAACAAATAATTGTGCTTGAATAATCAGAAATAGCAGCTATGAACAGCAGCAGAAAAGTAGAGAGATTGAGAGGTGAGGAATATTTTTGTTTGTCTGTTGTTTATTATTATTATTATTGAAATAATGAAAATGCTCCAATAATGAAGTGATGAATGCACACCTGTGTGATTATACCAAATACCACTGATTGTACACTTTGGATGAATTGTATGTTTTACTAATGTGTATCAATAAAATTGATTTGTTTTTTTAAAAAAAGTAAACATTAGATCATAGTAGCAAATGCACAATGTAAGAATCTGTAAGCAATAAAGTGATTATTTTAAAAAAAAAAAGGAAAACAAAAAGCCCAGTGAAGAAAAAAAAGCAACATTGCTAACATCAGATAAAGAGTCCCAGGGGGAGGGGAGAATAAGGTGAATAATCTCTGGCTCATAGGCCATTTTCAGCTTTACTAAGAATTTATGAGCCCTTCCTGGGGAGATCAAGGGGCAAGAACAATTGCTTCCTGAGAATCACTGGATTCTTGCCCTTGGGTTATCTGGTAGGACTCTAGTATAAACTAGACATTAGTTGTCTGGCATAAAAACAGTCAACACAGTAAATTCCTCTACATTCTCTGCTTGTAAGTTCCTCATGCTTACCATAAACTCCCAAGAGATGTTCAAAGCAGAACACTTGGGTAGGGTGAAATAAATGTCCTCTTCTCAGCTAATCCAGGCAGTGGCATACGAAGGGAAAGAAGAGAAATTGCATCAGCACTGCTCAGGACCTGCCTAATACAGATTACAACTGGGGTCAGTATCAAATGACCTCTGTCCTTAGATTGAAAGGATGATACAATGGCAGTGGAGATATTAATGATGACAGTCCTCAATAAATTCATCTCCAGATCAGACCTCTCTCACAAATTCCTAATTCATACCCTTCCTGACATTTCCACTTAGATTTCCAAGATGAACTACTCATTTCACCTCCATCCCCCCAAAACCTGCTCCAAATGCAGCTTCCCCCATTTCAGTTCCTAAAAACTCCATCCTTCCAGGTGCTCATGTCAAAACCTTGGGCTTGCCCCTGACTCCTTTCTCCCACATGCCACAACTAATTCATCAGGAAATTTTGCTGGTTCTACCTTAGGAACATATCCAAAGTCCAGTCAGTCCTACCACATCCCCTCCTGCATCCATGGATGAAGATACATTGTCATTTCCATGATTTACTACAGCCTCCCACTAACTGGGCTCCTGGATTTTACTCTTTTCCCCTGGAAGCTTCTGAAGGTTTTCCGTTTCACATAGAGGAAAAGCCAAAGTCTTTACGCTTGCCCAAAAAGTACCCCCCACTCCCACCCCACCTTTGCTTCTGTGACAGATTCATATACTAACAGCAAACTTTATGCTAGCAATAGTGGCTTTTTTGCAGTTCTTTAAACTTAACAAGATGCCAGGCATACTCCTACCTTCAGGCTTTCCTCTAGTATTCCTTCAGCTATTTCCCTCTTACCCCACATATCTGCTTCACCAAGTCTCTGTCAAGTCATTGCTTAAATCTCACCTTTATTCAAAGAGATATTCAGTTGCCCGTTTCACATTACATCTTGTCCTGTCCATTACACATTCAATCCTCTTAGCTCCCTGTGATGATTAAGTTCCGATTTAAGGTAATTAGGTTATGGTGTCCAGTTGTTTGGCCACTCACTGGCCTACTTGTTTCTATGAAGGCATTTCATAGGTGGGATTCACTTGCACAATCCATGGATCCTATCAACATCTAAAATCTACAAAGCAGATTGATTCTGCAATGTGGTGAGTCTTCTCATCAGTAGGAGCTCTTAAAAGACAGAAGAGACAGTTTCAGAGGTCAGAGGAATTTCTGCATCCACTTCAACATGGTCTCCTGCTGGAATTTCCAGCCAGCCTTCTCCCCTGGGAAATTTGGACTACGGATTTCAACATCACTTGTTTTGTGTTTCCAGCTTGTTGTCTCCTCACTGAGTCAGACTTGCTAGCCCCCAAGATTGCATCAGCCAGTTCCATACAGCCCTATCAGTGGGTAGGTGTGTGTGTGTATCTTATTCTGAATCTCAGTTACCTCCATAGGTGACAGGATTTTCCATTCTTGCATCTGCCAAAACAGTTATTATTTGTATATCTGCTTTTTAGTATCCCAACAGGCACTGAAATTTTCTCCTTTCTTATTATCCTTTCTGTAGGTTTACTTCTCTTAAAAAATTACTTTTGGACTGACGCTACCTCCAACACAACTGGCCATCCAGGACTCATCCCGGCCAGCCTGAGGACGCAAAGATTAGATTTCGAGACGCCAACATTTTGGCGGGCTCTGAGGCACATAAATAGGGGCTGGCCTATTTATGGCCATTCCAGGGGGGCGTTTCTGGGGCTCCCAGGCCTCATCCCGCCTCGCGTGGTTCTGAGGCGGCCTCGCCGGTTTCTGACCACAGAGACTTGTCATCACCTGCAGGACTAAGCCTCCAGCTGTCGCCACGTCCCCGCCAGGCCAGGGGGAGCGCCGCCCACAGCACCGTCTAGAGGATGAGCACAAGGCCCCGCAGCCCCAGCGCCTGTCCCGCGCCGGGTGGGCGCCGCAGTCAGCAGGGCCAGGCCCTGCCCAGCGCCACCGACTTGAAGAGCCCGCGGGCCCCGAGCCAGTTGCCACGCCTGTCCCGGTGGTGCCAGGGGCGCCCGGGACCGAGCACGCGCTCACCTCCGTGGCGGTGCTGGCGGAGGACTGTGCCCTGCAGGTGCCCCTGGGCCGCGCCGACCTGGTGCTGGCGCCAGCGCCCTCGTCGGTGCTGCAAGTGTCCCTCGGAGATCACACGCTCATCCTGGTGCCCGAGGCCCTCGTGGGCTCGCTGGATGAACGGTCAGGAGAGGGCGACTCGCCTGATGGCCTGGAACTGGGCTTTTTCCCGGACCAGCAGGGATTCTTCTGCGCATCTGCCCCAGACACCGACGAGGAAGACGTGGACTCCGAGCACCTGGCGCCCTGGCTGCCTGCTCCAGCCGGCTCCGTCGCTGGGCCCCACTTCTCTGCTAGAAGGGTCCTGAGCTCCTGTTCACAGGGCCCCAACCCAGAGCCCTCTGCTTCGGTCCCCAACCCTAGTTCAGAGAGACGCTCTCCTGGCCCCTACTTCAACCTGGACTTTCACCTTCGGAGGCCCTTCCCCAGCTCACCACTCCAACCTCTGCCTCCCTCACCTAGTCCAGACGCCCACCAGCGCCCTCAGCGCTCTCTCCGCCCTCCGTGCAAGGCCCGGAGACGCCTGTTTCAGGAATGAGCTGCCCTCCCGCAGTCCCTTGCCATTCTGCTGGTGACCAGGAGAGGGTCTCCTGACAGCCACTGTGTGTACATTGCACAACCTGCAAGGACATCCAAGCATGGAGAGAAGATAGATGTTTTTGGATGCATGCTGCATTGCAGAATTTTGGATCAGAGGTGGGCTAGAACATCAGCAAGAAACAGCACGTTGGTAAAGAAATTCGCTGCCTGGGACCCAGTGTACTTTCAGACCTTCATTTTGCTGCTCAGAGGCTTTTCATTCTATAGCGGATATAGTTAGGCAGCTGCATTCTCCCTTGTTTTGCTTTAGACCTCAGCTCCAGCACATTTGGCTAAAAATGCATCCATTCCTCAGCATACTATGGCCTCATCCTTCCCCTCCCAACCCCAACCCCCACTACCCCAGAATCAGAATCATTACTGAGTTTCTATATTCATTTGGTTTTGGTGCTAGTCCCGGTGCTGATTTACGACAATCTTCTCACCAAGGACCTTTTCCTTATCCCTTTCTGGGGATCTAGAAAATTGTTTCATGTTAACAAATGTGTGTAGGATACAAAACAAACACTGAACTCAAACTAATGACCCTGTGCCCTTCTCTTTTGTTAATGACAAGATTAGCAAATAGTTAAACTATATTATTGAGCTGTGGGATATTTTCCCCCAAAGAACCCAGCCCTTTTTCATTCATTTCTTCTTGCAGACTTTCGATGGGGAGAGTCTCCTGTCCAGGAAAAGTTTATAATTCTAGGAATCTTTATAGTTCTCAGATTGTTAATATCCTTTTCTTACTGGATGGCTCTAGTTTCTGGACTTCTAAAGTTCTATGCTTTAATTAATAAATTTTGAATTTTTGTTTTGTTTCTACCTAAGTGGTTACATTATCAAATTACTTTTATTTTTTTTTTAAGATTTATTTATTTTATTTATTTATTTCTCTCCCCTTCCCAGCTGCCCCCCCTCCCCAGTTGTCTGCTTTCTGTCCGTTCACTGTGTGTTCTTCTATGCCCACTTGTATTCTTGTCAGCAGCACCAGGAATCTGTCTCCTTTTGTCACGTCATCTTGCTGCATCAGTTCTCCATGTGTGTGGTGCCATTCCTGGGTTAGGCTATAATTTTTTCCCATGGGGCAGCTCTCCTTACGGGGCACACTCCTTGCACGTGGGGCTCCCCTAAGCAGGGGACACCCCTGCATGGCACGGCACTCCTTGCACACATCGCATTGTGCAATGGCCAGCTCACCACATGTGTCAGGAGACCCTGGGTTTGAACCATGGACCTCCCATGTGGTAGGTGGATGCCCTATCCATTGGGCCAAGTCCACTTCCCTATCAAATTATTTTAAACATTCGTTTGGCTCTATAAAATAGCTACATAGGGTCTCCCAGACAATGAGGTAGAACCAGGAACCTGGCAGGTGAGCAGCTAAAACCAGGCTTGGGGCCCGAGGGATTTAAAAAATTGGATGCCTGTCTTAGGACTTGGAAAGGGCAGAGTAGAAAGGGAAGGTCAGTAAAAGCAGTAACTTTAAGATTTTTAAATATTATGTTTTAATATACTGTTTCAGTAAACACTGAGATGACTATTTGCATTTTTTTAAAAATCTTTTTGGTGGTAACTTACACTATTAGAATTTCTAATGAGGAATTAGTGTGTATTTCTGCTATTCCACACTATTTTATGCAATTCTCATTTCACCTGGGATGTTCATTGTTTTGCTTGGTTTGAAAAGCAACCACATACATACCACTCCTAATTTTTTAATGTCACTGTTTTGCCTTGATTTTTTTATGATGAAATAAATGTAACTGATAAAGCTAAAGTCAACAGAAACTTATTTTTTATAGTTTTGATGAGTTTTTAGACAGGGTGAAATTAAACCATGTACTCAGTCTTCGATCTTAATCTGAAATCCTTCCTGTTTTTTTGGTTCTTTGAACAGGATTTGGGGAGGGGGTGGAATATGGGGTTAACCATGAGCTTTGCCATCTTGAAACACAACCAAAAATTAAAAACAAAACTGCAATTGAAATTTCTGTAATATATTCTGAATTAGAAGGAACATTTAAACATTTTTGAGTTATAACTTCCAAAAGAGTGCCATTAAAAAATATCGACTTGCTGCCAGTAATCTGGAGGCAGTTTGGAGTGGCCAGGTGTGGCGGCCTATGGCCCTTCAGCCTAGGCCCCGAGGGGCAGAATCAGGCACCTGCGGATGGTGCCTTGCTGCTGTGGTCCACATCGTAGTTACAGGGGTGGACACCAGTTTCAGACTGTAGTCGGGTCCAATGGCAAATCCTTTCTTGCTGCCTCTACTGGGCCTTTAACTTCTTTGCAAGATTCTCTTCTCCACAGTGACTTGGATGGGTGTAGGAGATAGGAGTTCTAGGCCCTCCTGCGCCACTGATTGGCTTTGTGAAATTGGGCAGCATACAGCTTTCTACTGGCCTTCAGCTGCCGTATTTAGAAGATGAAGATAAAGTCACAGTGACTGTGATCTCCTTAAGGGGACTGTGTTAAGGATCTTGGAGGCACTGCCAATATGTCTGCCATTCAAGAAGCCACTAACCAACTCTTGGATTTAAACCTTCATGGGAACCAGAGGTCCATACAGGTGGCTGAAAGTGGCTTCAGAAATGAGTCTAAGCATCTCCAAGTCACTATTGGAGCCACCATACCTACTGGTTTAGAGCAAACAGCTGCACCTAATGTAAGAGAGAGATTGAGGTCATCATGCAAAATTAGCAAAGACTGAGCAAGATATATTTTGACATATCAGTGGAAAGTCTGGCTCAGGTTCATGGTCTGAGTTCAGTTGATAATTTATTTGTAGTTGTTCAGGAGTTTAAAGATTACCAGTTCAAAGACAAAAAGGCAGAAGTTCTAAAGGATTTTGAAAACTTGATGGAGAAGCTTCCATGTTTTGAAAGTATGGAAAATCAACACTAGTTTCAAGAAAAAAAGCATTAAAAAATCATAATTCAAATAAAGGGAAGATTGATAATGGACAAGGAGACAAAATAGATGAGAAATATGTTAAAAAAGAGTTCACTAAAACCACCTTAGATATGCTTATCTGAGACTATTATGAAAATTCAACCATCAAAGAGGAGATATCAACATTAGTAGGTGATGACTTGGTATCTTTCAAAGAAGATGAGAGAGAAGAAGTTTCAAGAGAAGAAACTGAGCCTCAAGTGCTGAAGTTTAGAGTCACATGAAACAAGGCAGGAGAGAAACATTGCTTTACCTCAAATGATGCTGCAAAAGATTTTGTGGGTGCCAATCAAGATTATTTTAAGTGGAAGGCTGATATGACTAACTTTGATGTGGAGGTTCTTTTGACTACCCTTGAGAGTGCACTGACAGAAGAGAGCCTCCACTGAAGAAATATCATGCATTTTGGACTTACAACTCTTAGATCTACTCTTGCCTATGGGATGCTCAGGCTTTTTGCTTCTCAACCTATTGATAAAATAGTTGATCTGATATCTGGGGCAATACCAATACAGGGGACTGCTGAATGGTCTAACTGTTACATTGCTGGTGATAATAATCTCTTTACTGTGAATAGAGCAGCAAATAACATCTCATCTTTATTGACCAAGAACCAAATCAAAGAAATCAAACCATCCTGGGGCTTGCCTATAGATGGTGTTCAATGGGATATTACAATCTGCCATTGAAAACTGGATATGTGCATATTATTGTAACAGTTATGCCAATTGGAAAAAGGATAGGCTCCAAGAAGAGAAACCGGAACACTTATCCGGCTTCCCTGTGGGAAATGAGCCATGTCTGTAGACCTGGGACAGGACAAGCTGTATTACTTACTTAGCACAAGAAATGCTTTATCAAGGCATTATCCAAAATGAGACATGTGTTGTGAAAAGTGCATACTGTCTGAGTGAATATAGGGGGTCTTCCTGCTGCAGTTTATCTCCTGAAATGTACTGCTCATGCTTTTGTTCATCATTCAAAACAAAATAGAGTTGGAACATGGCGGCCTCAGCAATCAGGTGTGCTGTAGCATTGTGTCAGAGCTCTGTCGGGTCCCGGTCCGCTGCTTTTGTTAGAAACATTCCCTGGACCGTGGCTATAATTGAGCTGAGAGCACACTTTGATCAGTTTGGCCGTGTACGAGGGTGCACTCTACCTTTTGACAGACAGACTGGCTTTCACAAAGGTGTGGGTTGGGTTGGGTTTTCTTCAGAATAAGAACTTCAGAATGTCCTACATCAGGAAAATCATATTATCAATGGAGTAAAGCTTCAGATTCAAGCGCACAAACCAAAACTTTTGCAAGGGGATCAAACATCTAATGAAGAGAAAGGTTTTTGAGAATATTGCTGCCTATTAAATGAGTTAAACATAAAAAAAAATGAAGAAAGAGGAAGCAAAGAATGATGCTGGAAATGTCAGCATGAAGAACATGCTTCAAGAGTGCCATATGCACTGTTTAAACTGCTCTTTTTACATTATTTGTCTTTGTGCCTTTATTTTTTAAAAATACATTTTTTATTTATTTTTAAAAGATACATAGATCCCACAAAATGTTACATTAAAAATATAGGAGGTTCCCATATGCCTCACTCCCCACAAACCCCACTTTACCCACATCAACAACTTCTTTCATTAGTGTGATACATTCATTGCCTTTGATGAATACATTTTAGAGCACTGCTACACAGCATGGATTATAGTTTATATTGTAGTTTACACTCTCTCAGTTCATTCAGTGGTTTATGGCAAGATAGATAACGTCCTGCCTCTTTCCTTGTAATATCATTTAGGACAACTCCAAGTCCTGAAAATGCCCCCATATCACACCTCCTTTTCCCTCTCCCTGCCTTCAGCAACTCCAGTGGCCACTGTCTCCACATCAGTGATTGTATTTCTTCCATTGCTAGAGTCACAATAATTCTATAATAGTATACCAGTAAGTCCACTCTAGTCCATATTTTATTCCCCTGTCCTGAGGACCCTGGGATGGTGATGTTCACTCCACCTCTCAATTGAGAGGGGGCTTCAAACTCAACACGGCTGATGGATGGGACTCTCTTACCCTCAGCTGTAGACTCTCTCAGTTCCTTGCTGTGGTGGTTGTTCATCCTTACCTCCCTGTTAGCTGACCTGGTAAACTGCTCTTCACCTGGTTAACAAAAGGTGGAAATGTTAACATGATGGAATTTCAAAAAGTCTAATGAAGCAAAGCTTCTCTTTGGAGCTGTTTTGAAAGGGTAGATGGGCAAATAGTATTTTTCTTAAAATGCTTTAAAAATGTCTAGTGAAAAGTCTACTAAAATTCTCTAGAATTTGGGTTTATAACAAGTTTTCAAGCTTTCTAGCAGTTCCCATTTTCCACTGTGACTTAAAGGAATAGTAGTGAACATATCAGAGCATGTTCAGCCACATCTACCCTGCCCATGCGAATTTGCTTTTCAGTTGGCTCAAGTTCTTGTTATCTCATCCTCAAAAAATAAAGTGTCATAACATTTTGTGAAGTGTTTGCTCCATGACAAGATGAAATAAGACCTGAGGAAAGGTTCACCATCTGCCTTAAATATTAAAATATGCACGTGATTCATAGAACTAAAATAGGGATTAGGATTTAAACATAGGGATTGCAAAGATACGCAAGTGTTAGTAGTACAGAACATTTCTTTTTGTAAATAGAAATAAATTTTTAGATTGATAGAAAGATGGTGTGGGACCAGAATGTCAAATTAAAACAAATTTTTCCTTTCAATACACAAAGGTATTACTTTTCAAAGCCAAACATAGATCTATCAAAGTAAGATTTTTTAAATTGGTTTCTTAAAGGGACTAGAGAACAAAGTGATGTGACGTTGAGTGAAAATTTTTAATTTGGTGATCAATGCAAGTTCTTTTTTTTCCTCTTGATTAAATCTTAACATATAGCTGCTTTTCCCATTGGAGTCTTTCTTGAGATGGTTTTGTGGAAAATGAAATGAACTCAATATTTATTCCTTAGAAAGGGTATTCCCCCAGGGCAAAGTGCAGTCAAGGTTTTATGTGGAATTTTTTAATAGAATTCTTAGTTTATTTGGGAGTTTCTAGCTACATTCTCTTTAGATTTGCCGTGACATATTAGTAATTTAATAGTATTACTCATAATACCTTGTGATGCCTCACATTTAGAATAAAAACACACATTACTTCCTTTTAAAAAATAAAGACTTCACATTAGTAACAACAACAACAAAAAAGATATTTACTAGTCCTTTAGGAGTTGCCTCCTGAGATCTTTCTTATTTCTCCAACATGGCCTCTAATTCATACACAGCAAATAAACTCATTATCATCCTGCCCACATGCAAACACCCTTTCCTCCCAGTATGGGACATGCTTCCCTGGTATGAGCCTCACTGGCATAGAGAGACTAATACCAAGTGCCAACCAATGATGCATTTAGAAAAAGACCTTGACCAAAAGTGGGAAATATTATATACAAAAGAGTTTTTTATGGCTAAGAAATGGCAGAGTGAGCCACATGTGTGCTTCAGAGGTTACACTTATGCAAGTCTCAGACAAGTTGCACTACTGTTCCACTTAGCAAAATATAAACAGGGGTGCTCCTGAGAGCTCTAGAGACATCTGGACACTATAGGCAAGGCACACAACCCCATGAAATCAGCACTCCATTGATAGGCCTTATCTGGACTATATGAAAATCTATTTTCTCAATAAAACAGCATTAGATTCATTCCTAATTACTCATGATTTGTCTATCCCTTTTATTTGAACCTGCAATTAGCTATACTTATTAAATATGTATGTATGTTCCAAAGAATCTTCATTCTATTTATGAGAGCCCTGAATCTCAGCAGATGTTGTGGCCAGCATCTCCCCTCCAGTTTGTTGGACTCATGCAGGACAACTAACAAAATGATGGTAATGGACAGCCCCCATCCCAAAAGACAGAGTATCTACAACTGCAAGCAAAATATTTCTTTCCATCTGCCCCATAAGATCTAAGCCCCCTCTCAATCTGAAGCAGAATGGGCATTACCATCCCCAAATCCTCAAGATTGAGGAATAAACAAATGTAAGGGGGAATGCAACCATGGAACAAAGTAGACATTATTATTGTTGTAACAGAAGAACTTGCCACATTGATGAAAAAAGACAGTGGTTATCAGAGGTTCTTACGGGAAGGGGAGGGAAGAATAAATAGAACATAGGACATTTTTAGGGCATTGTAATTGTTCTGTATGATTTGCAATGACAGATACAGATCATTATACAATTTGTCAAATCCTACAAAACTGTACAGTGAAAAGTAAACTAGAAACCTTGGTTAGCAGCAGTGCCTCAATTGTAACAAATCAATTGTAACAAATGTACCACATCAATTGTAACAAATGTACCACAATAATGTAAGATGTTATTAATAAGGGAAAATGTGGGAGGTGGAGGAGTGGGGTATAAGAGAATCCCCTATACTTCTGATGAAACTTTTATGTAATCTAAAAGTTCTCTACACATAAAGTTTATTATATGAAAAAAGATTTTGAAATATCTAATTAGAGATCATTTTAATGCAATTTTACTGAGTGATATTCACATACCATACAATCCATTCAAAGTGTACAATCAATGGCTTTTAGTGTAATGCATTCAACATGCCATTCAATCTTAGAACATTTTCATTACTCTAAAAAGAAAACCTCCCACCCCTTAGCAGTCATCTCAGTCTCTCCACTTTCAACTGCTCTACACAACCACTAATATGTTTCTGTCTCTATGTATTTATTTCTATTTCTATTTTGCATGTAGTTCTTTGTGCCTAATTTCTTTCACTTAGCATAGTGTATTTAAATTACTTTATTTTAATTAGAAAAGTTGTAGGCTTATAGAAAAGTCACATAAATAGTGCTCTGATACACCACCCTATTGTTGACACTTTGCATTAGTGTGGTACCTTTGTTAAAATTGATTTAAAAAATTGGAATAGTACCATTAATTATAGTCCACAGTTGACATTAGGTGTATTTTTCCCTTAGGCCAATCTATTATTAACACCTTGTAATAGTGTTGTATATTTGTTATAATTCATGAAAGATCATTCTTACACTTACACATCTTCTACAACCAGGTTTGCTGTGTTCCACAGGCCCATGATTTAACTTCTAACTCCCATTCTAGTAACATACATGACCCAAATCTTCCCCTTTCAACTACATTCACATACATAGTTCAGTGCTGTTAATTACCCTTACAATAATGTGCTACCATCACCACCATTCATTTCCAAACCTTTACAATCAACCTAAATAGAAATTTTGTGCAAATTAAACAGCACCTTCCCATTCTTTATCCCAATTTATCCCCAATAACCTACATTCTTCATTCTATCTCTATGTGTTTGCTTATTATAATTAGTTCATATCAGTGAAATAACACATTATTTGTCCTTTTGTGACTCTCTTATTTCACTTAACATAATGTCCTCAAGATTCATCCTTGTTGTCCCATGCATCAATACTACATTCATTTTATAGCTGAATAATATTCCACTGTTATTTACATATTTTTTGTTTATCTACTTATCAGTCGATGGACACTTGAGTTGCTTCCATCTTTTGGCAATGGTGAATAATGCCATTAAGAACATCAGTGTGAAAATATCTGTTAGAGTCCTGCTTTCATAATTTGTGGATATAAACCTAGTAGTGAGACTGCTGGGTCATATAGTAATTCTATACATAGCTTTTTGAGGAACTAACAAACTGTCTTCCACTCATTTTATTTAGTTCATATTAGTGAGACCATACAATATCTGTTATTTTGTGCCTGGCTTATTTCACTCAACATGTCCTCAACTTTAATCCATGTCATTGTATACATCTCAATTTCATTTCCTTTTACACCCAAATAGTATTCCATTTACATATCATACTTTGTTTATCCATTCATCAGTTGATGGACACTTGGGCTGGTTCCATATTTCACCAACTGTGAATAATGCTCCTATGAACTTTGGTGTGCCAATGTATGTTCATGCCCTGCTTTCAGTTCTTCTGAGTATATTCCTAACAGAAGGATTGTCAGATCATACAAAAGATCTATATTTAGTTTCCCAGGGAACTGCCAAATAGTATTAGTCAGCCAAAGGGGTGCTGATGCAAAATACCAGAAATCTGTTGGCTTTTATAAAGAGTATTTTTTGGGGATAGAAACCCACAGTTACCAGGCCATAAAGCATTCTTCGCTCACCAGTCTGTTGCCACATGTTGGAGCAAGATGGCTGCTGAATGTCTGCAAGTGTTCAGCCTCCCTCTTCCTCTGAAGGTCCAAGATTCTTCCAATACCAGCTGTAGGCTGGGAAGAGTCTTGTCTCTCAACTGGGGTTCATTTCTCTCCATGCTCAGCTGCTCAGGGCTCTGATCTCTGCAGCTGCAAACTATCAGGCAAACAATCTGTCTTTCTTCCCAGGTTCTCTGCTGTGTCTACATAGCCATCTCTGTTCTTCTGTGCATTCTAAGGGTGCAGGGACTCAACATTCTACTGAAATGGCCCAATCAAAGCCTTAATCATCATTTATTCAAGTAAAATGAAACCTCTGAATCCAATATAATCTAATATGCCCTGAGAAAGCAGACCAGTTCACAAACATAATCCAATATCTATTTTTGGAATTGATAAAAAATATCAAACAGCTACACAATCTTCCACTGTGGTGGAACCATTCTATGTTCCCACCAACAGTGAAGGAGTGTTCTTATTTCTCCGCATCATCTCCAGCACTTGTAATTTTATGTCTTTTTAATAGGGCCATTCTATAAGGTGATATCATATTGTAGTTTTGATCTGCATTTCTCCAGTAGCTAATAATGTTGAACATTTTTTCATGTCCTTTTTGTCCATTTGCATATCTTCTCTGGTGAAATGTCTGTTCAAGTCTTTTGCCCATTTTTTAATTGCTTATCTTTTTATCATTGAGTTAAATGTTACCTTTATATAATATCGATATTAAACTCTTATCAGATGTGTGATTTCCAAATATTTTATCCCATTAAATATGCTAATGTTTTAATTTCCTCAATGAAGTCTTTTGAAGAACAAAAATATTTAATTTTGAGAGTACCATTTCTCTACTTTTTCTTTTTTTGCTTGTGCTTTGGGTGTAATATTTAAGAAACTACCACCTATCACAAGATCTTGAAGATGTTTCCCTATATTTTCTTCTAGGAGTTTTATGGCTGTATCTTTTATATTTAATCTTTGACCCATTTTGAGTTAATTTTTGTATAAGGTGTGAGACAGGGGTTCTCTTTCTTTCTTTGATCCAGTTCTCTGAGCACAATTTCTTTTTCAATTGTGTGGACTTGGAAACCTTGTTTAAAATCAATTGGCCATAGGTGTGAGGGTCTCTTTATGGACTCTCAGTTTGATTCCATTGGTCAATATATCTATCCTTGTGCCAGTCCATTGATATTTACACGACTGTACCATTGTAATATGCTTTAAAATCAGGAAGATTGAGTCCTCTGACTTCATTCTTCTTTTTAAAGATGTTTTTGGCTACTCAGGGCCCTTTGCCTATCTAAATAAATTTGATTATTGGCTTTTCCATTTCTGCAAATTAGGCTGTTGGAATTTTGATTGAGATTGCTTTGAATCTAAATTATTTTTGGTAAAGAAATATTCCAATCCATGAACATGTAATGTCCTTCCACTTATCTAGGTCTTCTTTTATTACTTTTAGCAATGTTTGTAGTTTTCTATGTACAAGTCCTTTACTTACTGGGTTAAATATTTCAGTTGTTATTATAAATGTATTTTTTCTTGATTTCTTCCTTAGCTTGCTCTTTACAAGTTACAAAAACACTAATGATTTTTGCATATTGACTTTGTGTCCCACCATTTGATGAATTCATTTATTAGGCTAGTAACATTGTTATAGATTTTTCAGGACATTCTATGTATAGGAACATGTCACCTGCATATAGGGAGAGTTTTACTTTTTCCCTTCTAATTTGGATGCTTGTTATTTCTTTTTATATATTTTTAATCTCTACTATTGTGCCTTTCATCCACATTATTTATGTCATGTTTCTGTTTATACTTTCCAACTCTTCTTTATGCTCACACATCATCTTCTTATTATTCTTTATCTCTTTATACATATATTCCTTCATCTCCTTCAGTTGATTTAGGAGAAATTTGTTTGAACATTTTTGATTAGTAGTTCTAATTTGAGTCTCCGAAGTTTGAATTTGTTCCCTTACCTGAGTTATATCTTCCTGTTTCTTACTATGGCTTTTGATTTTTTTGCTGATGTTTAGGCATCGGATTCTTTTGATGAGTTAACTATGAAGGCCTGTTTCTCCCTCTTACCTAAAGCTTTATTGTTGATTGACTTTGTGCTAAGGCTGTTTTTAGAGGCTTGGTCCAACTTATTCTATTTTTTGTTTGTTTGTTTTTAAAGATTTATTTATTTCTCTCCCCTTTCCTCCCCCACCCCTGCCCCAGTTGTCTGTTCTCTGTGTCTATTTGCTGCATGTTCTTCTTTGTCTGCAGCATGGGAATCTGTGTTTCTTTTTGTTGCGCCATCTTGCTGTGTCAGCTCTCCATATGTGTGGCACCATTCCTGAGCAGGCTGCACTTTCTTTCACACTGGGTGTCTCTCCTAAGGGGTGCACTCCTTGCGTGTGGGGCTCCCCTTCACGGGAGACACCCCTGTGTGGCTCGGCACTCCTTGTGCGCATCAGCACTGCATGTGGGCCAGCTGCATCCGGGTCAAGGAGGCCCAGGGTTTGAACTGCGGACCTCCTATGTGGTAGGCAAACACCCTAACCACTGGGCCAAGTCAGCTTCCCAGTCCAACTTATTCTAAACCTTTAGAATAACCCATGTTTAACTGTTCAGATTTTCCCAGCTCTTCATCTGATTATGACCCTGGATATGTGATGCAATTATAAGATTGTATTTTTTATGCTATTTTTTTTACCTCCATGAGCATTTTTTATGCATTTTTTCACCTCATTTCCTCTGTTCTTTCTCTGGGAATCTTGATCTGTTGTGTGTTGTGTGTGTGTGTGTGTGCAGACATTTCTCCCCAGCTTCTATGATTTGTCTAAATTCTCTCCTTCACTCAGTGTCCCATATTCCTTACATTTTTTCAGTTCTGAGACCCATCCTATATTACAGTAGTTCAGTTTAAACGCCCTCCCTCTCTCTTTTCTCTGTGAGGATTTCCTGCCTCTGGTTTCTTCCCTGTTGGTGTATTCTGCCCCAGGGAGTTAGATGGGGTCAATCCATAAAGGTGAGTTACTTCAGAAAAGTCTGTTTTGCTTTTAGGTGGTCCAGCTGACTGAAATTGGATTGGTCTCAACAGTTCTTACCTTTTTTTCTGTGGCAGTCTCTCTTCTTCCTACCCTGCAAGGGCACTTTTGTATGCAGCACTCCTCAGAATCTTATGTTCCACCTGTGACTTAGGTTCCTGTGTCTGAATATACTTAGCTCGCTGCTATGATTCAGTCTATAGTTTTTGTCTGTGGTGAGAGAGAACTGGACATGCTCCCTCTGTGTGGCTTCTGACCTGGACTGGACTAAGTGTGGTAGATAGGAAAAGGAAACTTATCAGCAGTCCAGGATGGTCTTCTACCAGGGATTTTTTCATTTCTTTGACTCGGCATTTTTAGAGGCATTCTCCAGCCTCTTTGTCCTCCAGGGTTCAAAGCAAGTAGAATTTATCTGTTTATTCACTAAATCTTTAGGGATGTTTTTTACTAGGGATATTTATAATGTCGTGATGATGACATCACCCAGCAATTTATTAAACTAGAGATCATTTAGTCACACAATCCTTAAAGCATTTCTGTGAAGCTGTTTCTACCTTATTTTTATAGCTAGTAATCTTAGCACTCAGTGCCAGAAGAATGTCTTTGGGCTAATAAAACATGTTGAAATTAATGTTATTATCTTATTGTACTATCATTTAGAACACATTTCAGGGTAACCCTTGAAGATTGTTAAATGTACTTATTAGGATATACTATTTAATCTACCAGAATCACACAAGTACCTGAATTCATCAGAATAAATTAAAATAATAACTTTCAACAAACTATTCTTTTACTTTTGTATATGTTATAAGTTCCCCCTCACTAGGTTTGCAATAATTAACAAGTTGTGACTCAGTTTCCCCTGACATGCATTGAGGAAAGACAAGCCCCACCCCCCATAGCCTACATGTCTGAAAGCATGGCACTTCCCCAAAGGTTGAACAAAGAAACCACAGCGAGACGGGAGTGAAGTGGGATAGAGACCTTCACTCCCTCCAGATCAAAGCACCACCTGTTCCTCCAGCATTATGAGAAAACATAACTCCCTAATCCTCTACCCTCTAGTCATACAAGGGGAAAATTTCCCCTCTAGGGCTTTCTATTGGCCCCTGCACCTCACTCGAAACCTCTACCCCTTCCCACCGATTATCATTTCCCCACGTAGGTATGTACTGTATAAATTCAAAGTCCCCCTTTCCAGGGATGGGGCTGCAGTCTATTCTTCAGACCCCCTCACTGGGAGAACTTCCTAATAAACTTTCTGCCTCCAATCATCAGTCTCCACATCCCAGTCAGTGCCACTTTTCTCCAACAGTATAATCTTTTCTCTCTTTGGAATTATTCATTCAAACTTGAAAATGAATTACAATGTTAGAAAATTGAGAGAATTTGTCTTCTCTTCCAAATTTACTGATAAGTATGAAGAGAAAGTAGAAATTACAATAGATGCATTTCATATATTTTAATTTCTGCATATTGATCTGCCTAGAATGATGAGCATAATATTTAACCCATTGCTGCAAGAGTAAAATTTATTTGAAAATCAAAATAAACAATATTTTACATGTATGCCCCTTCTAAGTATGAAGCATAATAAAATATCAAAGAATATTCATTATGCTACAAAGAATGCATTTGTTTTTAAATTATTAAATTGATCATTTTGACAAATGGCATAAATCATTTAATTTAAATTGAGCTTACCTTCAATAATCAATATTTGACTTTTTTTGCATAAATGAATAGATTACCCCTATATTAGTGGTTTCATTAGAAAAATGAAAAGAAAAGAAGGTGAAAATGCTTTCCTGACAAGACCCCCACGCCTCTATCTGCACTTGAAAGTTATCATACTCCTTTACCTTCAATTAAATTATAGTACATTTTAGTATTGCCCATATCATAACCTCAAACTAGTTTTCAGGGTTATTTTGTCCTCTTAGAAATGGCTAGAATTCACAGAAAAGTATAATGAGAGGGAATTCATTCCACCACCCAGTGGCAAAAATATTTCGCATTGACTGGAGCAAAAAATATTTAACCCATTTCTAGGTTGAATAAGAGATAGTGTATATTGGTTAAAAGCAAGAGATAATATGTATTAGTTAAAAGCTAATGAAGGGAAGTGGAATTGGCCCAGTGGATAGGGCATCTGTCTACCATATGGGAGGTCCGTGGTTCAAACCCCAGGCCTCTTTGACCCATGTGCAGCTGGCCCATGCGCAGCGCTGATGTGTACAAGGAGTGCTGTGCCACTCAGGGGTGTCCCCGCATAGGGGAGCCCCACGCACAAGGAGTGTGCCCTGTAAGGAGAGCCGCCCAGTGCGAAAGAAAGTGCAGCCTGGCCAGGAATGGTGCCACATACACGGAGAGCAGACGCAGTGAGATGACGGAAGAAAAAAGGAAGCAGATTCCCATGCCACTGACAACAGAAGCGGACAAATGGAAGAACACGCAGCGAATGGACACAGAGAACAGATAACTGGGACGGGGTGGAGGAAGGGGAGAGAAATAAACAAAAAAAATAAATCTTTAAAAAAAAAAAACTAACGAAGTCCTTCATTCAACAAATATTTAGTAAATGGCTACTATGCACCTGCTGGCAATGTAGTCATCACCAGGGATGCATTGGTGAGCAAAAATAGGCACTGATCTCACGGAGCTTCTAGTCTGCAAGGTGACCTGTGTTCTGTTTTGTTTTGTTTTGTTTGTTGGTGTGCTTAATTGATATTGCAGTTCCTCTTGACAGTGCCTTTTGCGATCCAGTTTAATTACAGTACCCACTACTTCCTTTATACCAGGGGCTTCACATATTCATGTTATCTGCCTAAATTCTGCAGTCATTAGGTTTTATTGAACACAATGAAATAGACTCACCTGGATTTAAACCCCTAAATCTGCTATCCTGAATTCAGCTCCTTCCTGTGTGATTCTGGGCAAGTTAATTCATCAAACTAAGCTTCAGTAGTCTCTTCTATAAAATGTAAATAATAGCAGCACCTACTTCACAGAGTTATTGAGGGTAAAAATAAAATAATATATAAAGAGCTCATCACAGTAACTGTTTATGGATGAGCTAGTATTGTTATAGGTAATGTATTCCTAGTTCAATTATGAATAGAGACAGCATGTCTTCTTTTTAAAATGAAGATGAGCCTTTATAAAAATACATAAATTTCAAGAAATGTCTAAATACCATGTGTCCGTTTTCATTGCAATTTTTCTAATTATATCATAAAAGAACTATCTTGCTTAAAACATTTGTTAGTGATCTAGGAAAGGTCAGGAGTAATATTAGCACAGACTGACTTTCTCTACTGAGAAAGGAGAAAATAACTTTGATTCTGTAATGCAGACATGCAATTGTAACTAACACTAGTTCATTCATTATTCATTTATTAGTTGGATAAGTATTTATTGGAATTCTTCTATGTGCCAGGCACTGTTTAAGATGTTTGAGTATTGGAGTCAACAATTAGATATGGACTGTGAATGTGTATTCAAAGTTACATCCAGACAGAATATGGGCGATATGTTAATTCAAGCTTACCTGGAATATGGACGATAGGCTAATTCAAGCTCAGCTGGTATTCAAACAAATGGCTAAACCTCTCCTGCCCCCCACCACATATGTCTCTTATATAAAAATAACCTAGTGACTATACTGGGATCTCAGCTATTTGGGCGGAAGTCCCCCAGCCTGGCCAGTCATAATAAGTGTTCCTTTCTCAGACTATTCCTGAGTCCTGGACTTCAATACATGATCATTGAATCTCCCTGCTACCACAACAGTGTCACCAGGCTCACCCATGCGGCTAATTCAACTGAAAAGTTAGCTGGGCTAGAAGGATCAAGAAAGCTTCATTCACCTGTCTGGCAGTCAGTGCTGGCTTGATGTGGAAGTGTCATGGTTCTTTTCCACATACCCTCTCATCCTATAGCCACTAAGCTAGACAGGCTTTCTTATGTGGTGGTCTCATGTCAAGTTTTCAAGAGAGCAAAACTGGAAGTGACATCTTTTAAGGGTTAATCTTGAAATTTGCATGAAGTCATTTCCTTTCCATTTTATTGGTCAAAGCAAATCATAAGATCAGCTTAGATTCAGGTGGATGGATAGATAGACTCTTCTGTGTGGGAGAAGAAATTCACATTGTAAAGGGACATATATGCTAGGTTGATAGAAATCTGTGGGCATTTAATTACCACATAATCTATCTAACTATCTCATGAGCTCTAATTGCTAAATATCCAGAATTCAGCTCCTTCTCCCACTTTTTCTACTCTGCTCTTCTAGTATTATCTGGTCTGTTGTAATAGCTCGGAGTAGCTTCTACTCTTACTATCTTTCCTCCCACCCCTTCAGTCTCAGAATAACCAGAGTGATCTTTTAAAATGCAAGTCAGTTGATATAGCTCCTCCTGTTTAAAACCTTCAATGAATTTCCCTTCTTTTAGAATGATATCTAAAGGCTGAATCTTGATTCAAGATGCCCTCCACAGTTTGGCTACTGCTTATCTCTCTGATTTCATCTCCTATCACTCTCCTTGCTCATAATGCTCCTGACTAATTCAGCTAAAATGCTATGAAAAAGGCTCACTTTTTTCTATGTTTTCAATTCTTGAACATGTTAAAATCTTTTTTTTTTTACATTTTATTTTGAAATAATTCCAAACATACAAGACATTTGCAAAAATTATACAAAACCCTTACAGAACATTTCAACATACCCCCACCCAGATACCCAAACGACTAACATTTAATGTTTTGCTACATTTGCTATATTATTTCAGCTTTCCATCCATCTATATATCTAACTGTTTAACCTTTGTATTAAAGTTATATATATATACACATATATATGTATATATATACAGTAAATACTTGTTTATCTTTGGGTTTTGCTTTGAACATTCTGAACCCAGACATTAGGCACAACTGAGTTTAAACTGAGAAGTTTGAGGTATATTTCCTCATTTCTTTAAGCAGACATGACATGAGGTTTCTAGGTTTCAGATCTATTTGTCCATCCTGCCCCCCCCCGCCCCCCCCCACCTGCCACTTTTTTACACTGGTTTAACTGGAGTTCAGGGTTACACAGAGGCTGCTCTGTGGCCATATGGACCAGCAGCTGGCAGAACTTCGGAATTCCTGAGAAGAGACTCCCATGGGGAGATCACTGGCATGCCAGAAGCCATGCTTATCATTCTAGGAAGAATGAAGAGACACCCTTTGAGTCTACTGACCTGGCATTCCAGAATTCCAGCCTAACCAAAGTTCACCATTTCACACAATTCAGTACCACCATCTGGAGTCATTAAAACATTCACTGGTAATGAATAAACCAAAACACTAAAGAGCCATGGCACACAGACAGAAATACAAAGCCCATCAATTTGACTCACAATTTCCATTTCTCAGGTATGGCCATTTTTGAGCTACAACTTGTTAATTATTGCAATCTTAGCAAGGGAGAACTCCTAACAGAACTCTTTGCCTACCATTGTTGTTTACAAAACAAGCTCATTTGCAATCCAGCACCAAAACAAAGACCTATTTCGGGCCAAACATTTCCACTGCTCAACTCATATTCAGACCAAGCTTTATTACAAGAACGAATTCACTTCTCTGTAACCAAGACTTTCCAAATCCAGACCAATTTTTGAGGATGCATTCCACTGGAAAGCATGGAGATACTGACACCTTATTTCTTATGGCAGCAGAAAGGGAGAGAGAGAAAGAGAGAGAGAGAGAGAGAGCAGTCAAAATAAAAACACAAGAGGCAGCAGACTTTTCTTTTTTTTTTTTTTTCTTAAGTTTAGTGAGCAGGAGTTAAACCCATCAACCCCTCTCCAACTATAACCAAACCTTCACTATCTTAGTGAAGGCAAACCAGATGCAAACCTATAGTTATGTAAAACCAAACATCTGGCTTTTTTCTTTTCTTTTCAGACCTGGAGAAGATGGCTTCCCCCTGAAATTTTGGGGGTACTAGGGTCCTCTTTGGGAGCTGATCAGGGCCCCCTTCTAATGTTTATAGTTAGACTTTTCTTGCACATTGCCCCCGGGGGTCTTACCTGTCTGGCATGCCGAGTTTTATTTCTTTCATTCTCAGGATTTCCTTTTAGACCATTTAGTGCATCTGTTTTTTTTTTTTTTTTTCCTGGGAGGGCTCTGGCAGAGCTCACAACCTTTTTCTGGACTAAAGGGGGTACAGGGGCACCCAGGGCTGGGGTTTGCCTGAGCTCTCCCAGTTTCCCTGGAGGCATCCAAAAGGGGCAGTGAAATGCTGCCATCTCTGGCCTTCATTGTGATCCTGGACAAGTCCCCAGGAAATGTTGTGGAAACAGAGAGATTCAGTGATCATGTATTGAAGGCCAGGACTCAGGAATATTCTGAGAATGAAAAATTTATTATGACCAGTCAAACCCAGGGACTTCTGTCCAAAAATCTCAGCCTGCTGTATGGGCTCTAGGTTATTTTTATATAAGAGACATACATGGTGGGGACCAGGAGAGGTTAAGCCATTTGTCTGAATACCAGGTAAGCTTGAATTAGCATATCGCCCACACTCCAGGTGAGCTTGAATTAACATATCACCCACCCTACAGGTAAGCTCAAATTAGCATATCACTCATATTCTGTCTGGATATAACTTTGAATGCACGTTCAGTCTACATCCTTTCTGAATATTTGAAGCCTATAGGACCTATATTACTTAACTGGCTTTCTAGAAACTAGGCACACTTGGATACAGAATTGCGTAATTTTGAATTCATGCACAGGCTATATTAACAGCATGAGAATCCCCCAGCCCACCCACTGAATTATGAGAAATAATAAATTGCTAGTTCTTTTAAGCCACTATGTTGTGGTATAGTTTGATACATAGCAATAGATAGCTAAAAGAGATTATATATGGTGTGTGAGGAACATAGAGGACTTAAAATGGACCTCAAGTTTTTGGCTTCAACAATTGGGTGGAAAATAGTGCCATTTCCTGAATTGAGGAATACTGAGGGAGGAAGGGTTTAGAGGGGGAAAACTCCAAGTTCTTCTTGGCCATGTTGAGTTTGGAAATGTCTGTTAATCATGTGTTTGGAATTAAGTGAAAGGTCAAGAACAGGAGGAATATAATCTTTAAATCCATCAACATATAAATGGTTAAAGCCATGGGGTTAGATGAAATCCACCAAAAACAGATAGCAGAGTAGAGCTGAGACTGAAGCCTTGGAGGCTCCAACTTTGGAAGGTGAGATGAAATAGAAAAACCAATAAGAAAATGAAAGGTGACACTTCCTGCAAGCATTGCCATGCTGGGAAGCAAAGAAATGTGACAGGAGATCCAGGGAACCAGGGAGCAATTAGGTCAAAGAACTTGTCTTATTTATTTATTTTCCTGTTTTGTTTGTTATTAAACCCTCCTAACCTCAATCATTACAAGAAATCATGAAGTCAGAAAGAACCAAACATTTCAGTTCAACTCCCTAAATTTATAGATTAGGAAACTGAGGGGACACAGAGAAAATAATTATCCTATCCCTTGTCACATCAACAAGCCATTGGCTGAGTTATCACTGATTATACACCAAATTTTATAACTTATAGCATCTTCATTAAAGGATCATTGAGTCTGCAAGAGACCCTTCTCTAACAAGGACCAATTTCAGTGATGATCTACATAGTCAGTGGGTCATAAATTTAAGAAAGCTCAAGGCTGCCCATTCACCACCAGACAGGACCCTGCAAATGCCTCTCCAACTCCATCCATGCTACCTCATATGCCCTTTTTCACTAAAAGAACAACCTAGCACAAGCTAGTTAGAAAAAACTGTTGCCTATCAGTTGTGTCTTGAACTGATGTTAATGATCTTGGATCCCCAAAACTTGTGAAGGTGTTTTGACCAAAAAATAGAATGTAAACAAATTCAGAAAATCCCAGAATTTGCACAAAGAAATTATATGAACTGGTTTGGTGCCAGTCAGGTTGGCCCTTCTTTTAAAAACCCTGTGATAATTCTGCCCCAGTGAGCATAAGGTCAAGGTAGAGCAATCTCAGGTCTCTGATATCCAGCTGCCCTGCCTGTGCAGTGATATGGAGAAACTTACTGCGATTATCTCTGATGGCCTACAGTCAGACCAATGCATCCATCCCACCACCAACAGCTTTAGTTCCTCCTGACACCACATCAGACCTGCCTCTAAGTTCCCTCATTAAAAGGCATTCACCTGCAATCCAGGGATCTCAAGGCAATGGATTTTAAAGACTGATTTCCTCCACCTTTAAATGTATTGTGTGCCCTCCCTGGTTATTACATAACAGGAGCTGCAATTAATTAATCAAATAAATTACTAAGAGCATTGTTCTCACTTGCTAAACCTGCTAAAGTAGATGCCATAAAATAAGATGGCTTTTTTGTTAACAGTGGGAATTTATTAGATTATGGGCTTATAGTTTCAATGCTGAGAAAAATTTTCCAAATCAAGGCATCATCAGGGGAGTCTCTCTCCCCAACGAGTGGTGGCTATTGATCTTAGACTCCTCTGTCACATGGCAAGGCACATGGTGGTGTCTGCTGGTATTCCCCTTCTCTTCCAGTTTTCATTGCTTTTAGCTTCTTGCTTCTATGGTTTTCTCTCTTTGCCCAAATTTCATTCTTTTATAAAGGACTCCAGTAAAAGGAAGAAGACCCAACCTGGTACACACCTTAACTGAAGTAACCTCATCAAAAGGCCCTACTTACAATAGTTTTATACCCACAGGTGTGGGAAACAAAGGCATGTTGTTTCCATGGAAGCAAGTTACTTCCTTGACCACCGAGTCATGCTGTCTCCATAGCTATACATGCAGGTCATAAATGTAGCAGGGAGATGTGTACGCTCAGGTGGAATGAGGACTAGGTAGAACAGGACAACCTGGGCAACAAGATTTATGGGTATGTTTTCTCAACAATATAATCAAACATTAACATTTTGTACTTTGATTTATAATCATAGATTTTGATCCATTGTGTTACATAGGTTGAGGTAATGGGAATAGTTAGCTAGGATAGTTGCTGGTTCTCATGATTGCTTGGGGTATATAAAAAAGCCCCTGAGATTAATAAACTTGTCTGATGAGCTTGAGGCTTCAATGCTCTCAGATCCCCTGATCCCAATCTCTCTTTGTCCCTCATTCCCGATACCCTTCCGGTCCGCGACTCTGACACACAGGAATGATTAGCTTAAAGAACATATTTTTCTGGTTTCCATAAAGCCTCAAACCATCACAAGCATTTAAACTGTAATGTAAGAACTTACTTTACTTTCTATTTTGATCTGCTTTCAGCTTGTTACAACAACATTGAAATGATAGTCTCTCTAGGATGGAGATTTTTTAAAAAGTGGCCAGGAATCCAATATGGCAATTTATTATACCCTCCTTTCCTTTCCAAGTACTGATTATTGATAATCCCTAGTGGATGGATAAACTAAGGATTTTGAACTTTTATCTACAGAGAAAGGCCAAGCACAATTAATATAAAAGATGGATTCATGACAATAAAGCAGTGTTTCATTCTCTTTTCATCTATAGCCTTGAGAAATCAACATGCTACATATCACTCTAAGACGTACATAACCTTAATATCCAAAAACTGAGATAATGTATTACACTTACATAACCCATCCTGACAATGTATTCACAGAAGGGATCTTGAGAGCCAAGGAAGCAGCCATGTATGTGTCCCTGGGGCCTCTACATTCCACGGTGCTTTGCTCTCCATGACAGCTAAACCACACACAACCACTATCATAATGAGCTGAAAGACCAGGATATAAATAAGTAAAAATTTCTTCCAAGGCTTCCATGAGAACCTGGGATGCTGGACTCCAAAGAAAGGAGACAATTTCTATTCTTGTCACAAATTATTCATTAATTTGTCAAGCATTTACTGAGCATCTATATTAGATGCTGAGGGATAGAAAAATAAAGTAAGACAGACAATTCCCAAAACAAAAACAACATTAAGTATTATAGGAGGAAAATCTGAGAGCAAAGGGTAAAATGACACAAATGCAATTGAACAGGAAACTCAACAAAAGAGAATCAATTCACCATTACATTCATTTTTTTAAAAATCAACCAAGGGAGCCCTCACATTTGTGTTGTCCAACCCTGGGTGATACTTTTCCACTGCTTACACCTGGGATACTAATTCTTCCCACTTAAATCCTAACATTAACTCAGATAGCTTCTCTTACATCCTCAGCCAGCCAGAAACTTGTTTTGTTATTTCCCCTGCACAGGATACTTTTTTTTTTTAAAAAAATAAACTTCTTTTATTTTGGATAGGTTAACATTTAAATTTTTGTTTCATTACATCTTCTATAGAACAAAGAAAATAAAAATTTTCTGTTATTCAACACTTCAATTATTTTTCAGGACTCAGTGTGGAATGGAAAGACAATGGGCTCTGGAGGCTAATAAACTAGAGTATCTGTGCCAGCTGTTCCATTCTTACTGACCTCAGTGTCCTCTGAGCCTCAATGTCCTCTTCCAATTAATGGAATAATAATAACTCTCTTGTGGGATTTTATGCAATAGAATTAATTAATATGTATAAAGAATCCTACACATAATTTTCAATAAATACTAGTTCCATTCCAATCTCTTGTATGCTAGATGTGGCATTCTCACAGTCCTGGCAGGGACACATCAACTACAACAATGTTATTTTCACATTATTTTTCATCAACTATTGAGGTACAATGTGTAAACAAAAGATTGCATCATCTTACATATACTTTGACAAATATACACACCTGTATTGATGTGGGCTATGGGTGGCAGGCTCTTTGTCTCTTCAGAGGTAACCTAAACTTCTGTGACTTGTGGGTGTGGGATGATGAAAGGTTGCAGTCCTGCCCTTGATGAGCAGGAAACAGTTTAACAATGCAAGGTCTATAAACTTTAAGTATTCAGGGGAAATGCAAAGCAAATATGCTAAAAGATTATCGAATGCCTGAGGTCCATGCTAAAAGCTTACTAAGATGTAAAAATATATGCTAATTCAAGCCTACTAAGAGCTAAAACAAAAGAACCATTTGGCCTTTCCTCTCTGTATAAAAGGGACTAAAAAATCTTGTTCGGGGCTCGGGATTCAAACAGAAAGTTCCCGAGTCCGGCAGGCCATCAATAAAACATTTTTCCTTCTCAAAATCATTCCTAAGTCCTAGCCTCTCTATACTCAAGTAATTAAACTTCTCTCAAATTCTACAACATTTTTGGTGACCGCGAAGGGACAACAAATGAAGGCCAGAGACGGTAGCATTTTGCTGCCCCTTCCAAATCCCCGAGGAAGCCGGAAGGACTCGGGTGAACCCCAAATCTGGGCGCCCCTGGATTAAATTTAATCCAGAAAAGATGTGGGCTCCACCAGAATCTTCCCGACAAAAATCGAGGGCAATGGAAGGTCTGAAAAGAAAGATTCTGGGAACGAAAAAGAACTCCGAATATGGAAGAAGGTAAGACTCCCCGGGTGAGCACAGTCTGGAAGACCTTAGCTTTAATTGCTAGGAAGGGGAGGCTGATCACCTCCCGAGAAAAGCCTAGTAGCCCCAGAAAATTGGGGGAAAGCCATTCTCTCTAGGCTTGGGAAAAGGAGAAACACCGGGAAAAAACCCTGGTGTTTTGGGTTTGTCTAACTGCATGTTAGAATCTGGTACTAGTCTTATATCTACTAAAGGAGTGGAATCTTGATTTTAGTAAAAAAGGCTATTTATAGGTTCAAGTCCTAATGTCCTGGAAATTGGTCTAGATTGAAAAAAAAACAAAACTTGGTTACAGGAAAATGGATCGGCTTTTCTGGTGGAGCTTGGTCTGGGTGTAAAGTTTAAACAGTGGAAAAAGTCTAGCTGAAATCTTTTGTTATGGTGCTAAATTGTGAATGAATTCGCTTTATACCAAATGTTAAGTGTTCTGAGGTTTGTGATGGCTGTGGGGGCAGCCATAGTGAAAATATATATAAACTTGTGGGTCAAATTAGTGACCTTTGTTCTTCTGTCTGTGTCAGCTCAATGCTAGTGTTGGAGTTGTGTCCTTATGTAAAGTAGAATTACAGCTGAGCTGGAGTCCTCCCTTGCCATTGGCAAGGGGGTGAAATGATTATGGGGTAAAACTGAGGCGTCTAGATGTTTGCGGAGTCTAAATGTTTGTGCATGCTCTGCTGTCTTGTCTCTGGTCTGGCCCTTTGCCGGGGCTTAGAGGCCATCTGTGTCCGTGCCATGCACCCAAGTTTGTTGGGGCTGCCCCAGTCAGGGTGGCTGGGTCCCCTGGAGAGTTGCTGAATTTGAGTAGGTTCTGTCTGCCCATTTTGGCCTGAAAGCTGGAAAGGGGGGAGCGGCTTGCTCCTTTCCAGTGAGTCCACACCTTCTATTCATAAGCTGCATTCCTGTTTGATTGTTGTGCACCCGACTGCCATGAAGGGGGTAAAAAACAGAATCAGAATAAATGCAGTAAAGTTCCCTCCCTAGGGTGTCAAAGCCAAAATACCTTTGCATTCTGCCCAGGTTCTTAGAAGGTATTGTAGTAACTTTAAGTAAGAGAATGTGTTCTGTGAAGGTAAAATTTGTCTTAAGGGTATAAATAATTATAAAAGTTTTACAAAGCATTGTTTAAATTAAGGTATTTAAATGGCTAATTGCAAAAAGTCATTATTTAACAAAAACTGAATTGATAATAATAATAATAATAAAAGGCAATTTTATAACAAACTTATTCGGCAGCCATTCTCCCCTGCCAACTTGCTTCCAAAAAAACTGTTTCTGGTATTACATGCTACTAAGTATTTAAAGTGAAAAAAGGTTCATTATTTTAACAAGCTTGTTTAGTATTAATGGCAATTATATGTTGAAGTTTGCCTGGTAACTTAGTATGTGGGATATATGGAGTATGTTTTTATTGTTAAGGAAACAGAAGATGATTTTGTCCTAAGATAAAATAATTGATTATTGGAAAGAGTAGAGTGTGGGACAGAACCTGAATGAATACTGAAAGTGTAGAAGGTTTGTGGAAGGAAAATTTTTATGATTAAAATTGAGTAAGATCAATATACAAAAAAAATCTTTTATCAAAATAGCTTCTTGTGCTTTAACCTCAATATTTCCTCAGTGTTTGAAGAAGAGTCTTACCTCTTTTAAAAAAAATTTATGTTCTAGAAATCAAATCCTAAAAGTAGCTTTTTATTTCAAACTAACTGCAAGATATTTATTCTTTTACTTTAAAGGAAAAATTAAAGTAATAGTTAAGTTCATTTAATATGTTATAAGTCAAATAAAAGGTATTTAAAGGTGTTATAAAATTAATAGGTTTTTTTAAAAATTAATAAAAACTGTAACTAAGAGTTAAAATCATTTATAAATGCATTTATATTATAAAACAGTGGAAAGACAATAATTGAAATTATAGCTGAGTGAATTTAGCCTGAAACTATTATTTAAGTGTAAATTCTAAACTAACCTTCCCTTTGTTTATGGTTACTTCAAGCCTAACCTCACCCTTTGCCTTTGCCTATGGTTATTTCATAATTGAAAAGAGCTGAGACATCACTGTCTCCTCTCCTGGTATTAGTAACCCTTTCTCTCATGAATTCAAGTGTAAACTAAATAAATTGCTGCCTAATGGAATAAGGTTAAATGACCAAGGAGTTTTATTATCTCCAAAATCAAAAAGGGGGGTGGAGGGGGGAAGTCTCCTGCCTTGACGGTCAGTGTTCCTAAGAGTGGCAATTCACGTTCAATTACGGGACATTGTAGATCCCCCCAGGGCCCACTGGATGGAACGTGGGAGAGTGTGGGCTATGATGTGGACCATTGACTATGGGGTGCAGTGATGCAGAGATGTACTTCCAGGTGCAATGGATGTGTCACGATGATGGGAGAGAGTGTTGCTGTGGGGGGAGTGGGGGGTGGGGGCGGTGGGGTTGAATGGGACCTCATATTTTTTTAATGTAATTTTTAAAAATAAATAAATAATTAAAAAAAAAAAAGAGTGGCAATTCATGAGAGAAACCAGTCTGTCTCCCTGAGGCTTCAAATAGCCTCAGTAAATATATATAAAATTAATCTTGTTGCTTATCCAAAATTCTGCTAAATTCAAAGTAAAATATAAAGTTCTGAAACAAAAAAATAGTGCTAAAGCATTGAGAACATTTTGGTTATAATCCATTAAGAAAGAAAATTCTTGTGTAAAACTGCATAGTCATAGTATAAAACCGCACAGTCATAGTGCAAATTAAGAAGAGTTTCAAAAGTCTTTGAAATGTTTTGCAGTCACACTTGTTTTGTAAGAATTAGAAGTTTAGAGTAACTAAAGTTATGTTGTTGTGTCAAACTATTCATGTCTGCCTAGTTGCTCAAATTGTTAAGGTTAAATATGCAGTTATAAGTAATATATATTTTGGAACCCCAAATTAAGCTAAACAGTATATAAAATAATGCAAATTATAAATAATATCAATGAGTTTTGTGTCTGTGTCTAACTCTTTGTGTCTGCCCATTTGCTCAGTGTATGTCTTCATACATCAGGATAATAATATCAAATTAACAAATGAAAATTCTTAAAAGAGCTCTATTCAAATTGTTAATTAAATATGCAGTTATATATGTAAATAAATATTCTTAAAGCCCAAATTAAACTAAGCAAGATGAAAAAGTCATAGAAATCTGATTATAGAAACAATTGAAAAAGGGCCTCCTTTTTGCAAGAGCTTTAAAGGCAAGACTAAGTGTAGCAGATTAAATTTATCTACTAGGCTAGGGAATTAAGAATCAGTTTGCCTGGTAATTTCCCAGTTTAAACCTTTTGTCAGCCATAAAATGTAAAAAAACAAAGATTAGGTTAGTTTTCACATAAGAAAAAGGTTGATGTAACCTGGGGCCTGCTGCCTCAGTCTCTCACTCCCAGGTTGGACAGCAGTGGAGGAGACCAGTTTAGGCCAGTCCTATGGGCAGTGGAAAGATGCCCAAGAAGGAGCTAAGTCAGTGCCATTTCAGCACTAAATTCTATTCCTTATTTGACAAAGGGGAACAGGTAAAAACTAAAATGGTTGGAATGTAATAGAGGAAGCAGTAAATCACAAACTTTTGGGGGGGAAAGTTAAATCTCAGATAAGATGTAACTTCTGAAGTATCCAATCTATGGAAAAACAGAGGAAGAGCTTGCATGCTAGGCTTAGGGGTATAAATTTTGTCATTTTTCTTTGTTCGGGGCACCAGCCATATCTGGCTCTGCGCCCCTTCTTGCAAGATTGAGAATAAATTCTTTTCTTCTCCACAAACTGGTGAGCCTTATTTTCTTCCAAAAGATTTCTTTCCAACAAAATAAAGGTAATTAGTGGCTCTATTAACAAATTTCAGTAAGTAAAGGAAAGTCCATAAAAACTATGGAAAGATCTTTCCTAGGTTATGATTTGAAAAATTAAGTAATTGTGTAATGTGTTTTAAAACCTGGTAGTCAGTATGCTTTTAAATTATTAATTTTCATAACTTAAAGAAAAGAAGTTTTCAGCTTCCTGTAAGGAAAAAAGAGAACATTCCTTGCATAAACTATTATGGTTTCAATTTTATTTAACTTGAGTGTAATCTCCCATAGTTGATTTATAAACTAAATTAATATTATATATACAAAATCTTTAGAGTAATGAAAATTGTAAGTTCACACTGGTGAAATTAGGCTAAAGGAAAAAGATTGTAAATATGCTCTCTTAAATAAATAGAGTAAATTTCTTTAGTAAATTATAATTTAATAAGTTTATTTAAACATAAGGTGTCTAGTCAATGTAGTTATAGTCAATTATAAAGAGGTTGTAAAACATCTGCCAAACTGAAAATGTTTAAATAGTTCTAGTTCTAGAAGTCATTCTTAACTAAAACTTAGATTGGTATTAGTAGTAGAAATAACTTAATGATAATAAAACCTGTCTGAAGGCCACCGCAAAGTACATATTTAAGTAAATGGTAATAAAAAGTTATCTTGATTCTATTGGAAATCTTCTGTTTTCATTTTAACAATGAAAAATAATATTTTTCTTCTATTACTAAAGTACCTACTGTTATCTTCATAGTAAAATTGTATAAGTGAACAGTCATTTAATATATGTGTTGCATTAAGTTGTTTAAAATATATATAAAAACAAAGAATAAACTTTAACATTGTCAAACTCTTGTGCATTCAAACCAGGCCTTGAATACATTACAGGTGGCCTCTCCATGTGAGTTATTGGCTAGGCTGGTCACTGACCCCTCAATTAAAAATATTTGCTATATCAGCCTCTGGTTCTGCTCCTGAAGTCAATGGAAACTACGTTGCAGTTTCAAGCTCCTGCAGCAGCCAATAATGACTCAGTACAGCCAAGTGTACAATGGATATCGCCTCCAAACTGACACTGTTCCATAGTGCCAGAGAGCACTATGCACCAGGCTAGTAGAATACTGGAAGATCAAGGATGCTGCAACTTGCTCACTGCGTTGAAGAACATGCTAAGTGGAGCCATGATACCAGGATACAGTAAGTGAAACTTAAACACAATTGGCATTATGGCCTGCTCTCATGGAGAGATAACAAGTAAAGTATTACAAACCCGAAACTCAAAACTAATAATTGCAACTCTGAATCCTTATGCATTAAGTAATACATTAGTTAATATTAAGTGCTGTACTTTTATCCTGTACTAAATATATGCCTAATAATTATAACGTTATCTTTTCTATTTTGGATCAAGTGCAGAAGTATATTAGACATGTTAAATTCCTAGTAAAATCATTTTCCAAACAGTTAAAAACATGTCTATAGAATAAGGTGGCCATCTCAGCCAGTCTCAGTCAACTTCTATATTCTACTGTACTCTGTTGTGTAGCAAAGGTGAAGCTTGCTTGCTGATGGTGAGTCACCTATTGAACAAGTCAAAATTGCTAGAAATTGTACAACTAAAACCAAGGTGTAAAAAAACCTTTATTCTGTAGTTGTAATCACTCTCACAGGTGAAAACAAAGAGAATTTCCAACTTAGTGTTCTAACCCTGAGTGAAGCCAGTTGCCCAAGGAGTGCCAGTTCACCAGGAGCATCTAACTAACAGAGCGAATGAGTGCCAATCATTGAACAGCTTGGAATGTGTCTTCAAAAACAGCTAAGTGTCTGTTGCAATTTCTCTCTAAAAATGAATAACTTAAAAAAGAATATATATGCTGTTCCCACCAGCTTTTAAGGAGTGCCATCTTTATAGGCACCTAACCTTGTCTACCTCTGTAATCCAATGTGTCCTCTTTTAAAAACGGGTATTCCAAATTTTAAATTAAGTTTGTTTCTTTCATAGTGAACATCTTATTAACCATATGAAAACTTCATCCAACTTCATACAGAAAGCCAGATCCATCTTCCTCCAGTTAGAATAAATTAAAGAGTTTTACACCTTATTAGGCAATGACTACAGCCCATGGCCAGCAGGAAGCAGTTACAGAAAAGATATCCGTCTCCCTTCAGCACCCCTTTTAAATTAAAGGTGTAAACTCTTCAAGGATAAAATAAAATTAATAGATGGATCTGAAACCTGACTGAAAATCCATGTGAGCGCCAGTGGCTGCAAAATAACTGCAGGAGGCCCCCGCCCCAGGATTCTGCTGTCCAGAATAAAAACTTCTAAACTCTTAAAAACAGTCCTGGATGCTACACTAAAGATTGATAAATAATCAATCAAAACAACAAACAGCCATCCACCTCATAGCTCCAACAATAATTTGGCAAAGGGGGGAAATGATGTGGGCTATGGGTGGCAGGCTCTCTTTGTCTCTTCAGAGGTAACCTAAACTATCTGTGACTTGTGGGTGTGGGATGATGAAAGGTTGCAGTCCTGCCCTTGATGAGCAGGAAACAGTTTAACAATGCAAGGTCTATAAACTTTAAGTATTCAGGGGAAATGCAAAGCAAATATGCTAAAAGCTTATCGAATGCCTGAGGTCCATGCTAAAAGCTTACTAAGATGTAAAAATATATGCTAATTCAAGCCTATTAAGAACTAAAACAAAAGAACCATTTGGCCTTTCCTCTCTGTATAAAAGGGACTAAAAAATCTTGTTCGGGGCTCGGGATTCAAACAAAAAGTTCCCGTGTCCGGCCGGCCGTCAATAAACCATTTTTCCTTCTCAAAATCATTCCTAAGTCCTAGCCTCTCTATACTCAAGTAATTAAACTTCTCTCAAATTCTACAACAGTATAACCACCACAATCAAAATAAAGAACATTAACATCACCCCAGAACATTCCATTTAGTCACTTGGAGATAACCTTTCCCCAGCCCACAGCCCTAAGCAATCATTGATCTGCTTCTGTCAATGTAAATTAGATTTCCCTTTTTCTTCGTTTCATATAAACAGAACATGGAATCATCACATGCATTCTTTCGTGTCACTTTTTCACAGCATAATGTCTTTGAAGTTCATTAGTGTTGTTTGTGTTAATAGTTTGTCCCACTTTACTGATGAGTAGTTTTGTATAACATGGCTATACCATCATTTGTTTATCTATTAATTTGGTGATAAACATTCCGATTGTTTCCAGTTTGGAGCTATTATGAATAATGCTGATAGGAACATTTGTGTAAAATTATTTTTTCATTTCTCATCTGTAATTATCTGAGAGGGAAATTGTTGGGTCATATTAGAAGTATGTAATTAACTTTACAAAAAAAGTTCACCTGTTTTTTAACAGGTGTTACACTTGTTGCAACAAATTTGCAGCACTTTATTGGCCTACATCGCCCCCAACACTTGGGACTTTCATTCTTTTTTTTTTTTTAAAGATTTATTTATTTAATCCCCCCCTCCCCCGGTTGTCTGTTCTCTGTGTCTATTTGCTGCGTCTTGTTTCTTTGTCCACTTCTGTTGTCGTCAGCGGCACGGGAAGTGTGGGCGGCGCCATTCCTGGGCAGGCTGAACTTTCTTTTGCGCTGTGCGGCTCTCCTGATGGGTGCACTCCTTGTGCATGGGGCTCCCCTACGTGGGGGACTGCGTGGCAGGGCACTCCTTGCACGCATCAGCACTGCGCATGGGCCAGCTCCACACGGGTCAAGGAGGCCCGGGGTTTGAACCGTGGACCTCCCATGTAGTAGACGGATGCCCTAACCACTGGGCCAAAGTGGGTAGGAAGAGAGATCTCACTATAGTTTCAATTTGCATTACCCTCAAGACTAATGATATTGAACATATTTTATGTGCTTTTGAATTATTCCCATAGTGGTTGTTCAGTTATTTTGCCCATTTTTATTAAATTATGTCTCCTTATTAAGTTGTAATAATTTCTTATGTATTCAGAATGCAACTTCTTTGTCAAATAAGTTTTACATATATTTTCTCCTAATTTGTAATTTTCAAATTCTTAATAGTATAGTTTTCCTCTCCATTTTTTAGAATAAGTCATTTGCTGTTGAATTTTTTTATTAGAAAAGTTCTGGGTTTACAGAACAAACCTGCATAAAATACAGGATTCCCATGTACCACCCACCAACAACAGCTCGCATTGGTATGAGATATTTGTTATAATTGATGATAGTTTCTTTTTGTAATTGTACTGTTTTTTTCACGGTAGTTACCTTTGTTATAATTGATGAAAGATTATTAACATAGAGCTATTAACTACTGTCCATAGTTTACATTTGGTGCATTTTCCCCATATACCACTCTATTATTAACATTTTGTACTAGTGACATACATTTTTTATAATTCATGAAAGAACATTCTTATGCTTTTACTATTAAAGCTAAAGCCCATTGTCTGTAATAGATTTCAATATGTTATAGAGGCCTTTGTTTTATCTTTTAATTTTTATTCTATTAACATGTATGACCTAAAGTTCTCCCTTTAAGCCACATTGACCTATATAATTCAGTGAGGCTAATTACAGTCACAATAACGTACTATCATCACCACCATTCATTCCCAAAACTTTGCAATCAACCTAATTAGAAATTCTATACAAATTAAGCATTAGTTCCCCATTCTCTAAATGCAATCTATCCCCCTGGCCACCAAAATTCTAGATTCTAACTCCGCAAGTTAACTTGTTATAATTAGTTCACATCAGTGGGATTATACAATATTTGCTATTTTGTGCCTGACTATTTCACCTAAAATTTCTTCAGAGTTCATCCATGTGGTCACATACATCAGGACTTCAATAATTTTTAATAGCTGAATAATATTCCACATGTTTACACCATGTTTGTTTATCCATTCCTCATTTGATAAACACCTGGGTTGCTTCCATCTTTTGGCAATTGTGAATAATTCTACTACCAACATCAGGTATGCAAATATCTGTTTCTGATCCTACTTGCAGTTCTACTAGGTATACACCTAGTAGCAAGACTGCCAAGTCATACAGCAATTCTCTACTTTGTATCCTGAAGAATTGACAAACTGTCTTCCACAGTAGCTGTTCCATTTTATATTATGACCAACAATGAATGAACATGCTTCTCTATATTCTCTCCAACACTTGTAGTTTAATGTATTTTTAATGCTGTGAAATGATATCTCATTGGGGTTTTATTTGAATTTTCCTAATAGCTAGTGATGTTGAGCAAATTTCATTTGCTTTTTAGGCATTTCTATATCCTTTTTGGAAAAATGTCTAAAATCTCTTGCCCATTTTTAAATTGTGTTGTTTGTCTTTTTATTGTTGAATTTTGGAATTCTTTATATACTCTAGATATTAAATCATTATTAGGTATGTGGTTTCCAATATTTTCTCACATTGAGTAGGGTTTTTTTTTCACTTTTGTACAAAGTCTTTTGATGCACAAAAATGTAACTGTAGGGAGATCACATTTGTCTATTTTTTCTTCCATTGCTTGTGCTTTAGATGTAAAATCTAGGAGGCCATTGCCTAACACAGGATCCTGAAGATGTACTCTTATTCTAGGAGTTTATAGTCCCAGCCTCCAGCCTGGGAATAAAGCCCCTTTTCCCTCCTAGCCTAGTGGGGTGTGCCTGTCCAGCAAAGGAACCTAGCAAGGACTGGATCAACAGTCTTATCAGTGTAGAGAAACTTGATTATCTAAATCAGAAATCTCCCCTAGTATATCCTTTAAAATCACTCCAAGTAGTTAGGGGTGGGTAGATAGTGGGTTTAAAATGATTAAGCAGGAATATCTCTGAGCTGTTACAGAATGGCAGGGGGAAAGAGAGGCCTGGAGTCTGGTGAAAACAAAATGTTGTGGCATTTGCTGAACTAGGAAATCAAATTTCAACTCAGATTACAAATGTCCAAACTCCTGCTAAAAGTTTAAAATGACTTTCCTTTCCACTATGACAGGGATTTTGTAGGAAGGAATTTCACTGGGAAAGAGAATACAAATGCAGGGTGAGTTTAGGAAGATATTGAAAGCAGCAATAAAGTGGGAAGCAGGAAGGATAAACTTTTCAGAACAGAGTGGATGAACAATAAATTGGTTTGGTTTACTGCCTAGAACACAGCCTAACCTAGAGTAGGCAATAAATAACTACTTCTGAATGTGAAATGAATAGATGCAAAGCCTTATGCAGAAAGTTGATAAATCCTCCCTTTCCAACAAATGGCCATAAAAATGAAAAACAACTAAAATTGTCATAATGAGGGCCCTGAGGCAAGAAATGGATGCTCTCATTACAAATAGCAGAGTTCACAGAAAGCTAAGAATTCCCTTAATCATGCTGATTATGGTTACAATCAAAGGCAGAGAAATGGGACTTTCACAAAACCTCCCTTATAGTTCATTATTACTCTTGAGAACTAGAGTCAGTGCCTCCAGCAGAAACACAGCTGCATCTGGAATCACAAAGCAGGTTGTCTCCACATTTTGGCTTCTGTTTGGGGTGACATAGCTCTCAAAATCTGCAGTGGCCCAGGAAATCTGTGTTCACAAACAAGTGACACACTGTGCTTGACACATATAATCTAGAATTTTCTGATAATTAAACTTCAAAATACAACTCTGGAGAAGAAATGCTTTTCTGTTATTTCATATACTCTTAGCAGTGTTGGAACAATGATGGTTAGAAATGAGGGGAGCTTTTATAAACAGAGATCTCTAAATTGGCTAAGTGAGAAAGGTAAAATAACCATGGGGTATATTACTCATGCTAGGAATACTTGCTTTTGTATCTCCGGGGTGAGTGATGGAATTAGGAGGTAATGGTTTTTGTATCTGTCTATGAGTGGCATATCGTGAGGGAACCAGGCTTCAAGAGATATACATAATACCATAATCAGTTAAAGGAGAGAACTGAAAAATAGTATTTCTTAGTATGTGTACTCATCAGCCAAGGGGGTGCTGATACCAAATACTAGAAATCTGTTGGTTTTTATTAAGTGTATTTATTTGGGATAAAAGCTTACAGTTACCAGTCATACAGCATTAAGTAACTTCCCTCACCAAAGTCTGTTGCCACATGTTGGAGCAAGATGGCTGCTAATGTCTGTAAGCATTCAGGCTTCCTCTTCCTCTTAAGGCTCTGTAGTCCCAGCTTCTTCCAATATCAGCTGTAGGCTGGCATAAGTCTCCTCTCTCTCCCAGGGCTCATTTCTCTCTGGGCATAGCTGCTCCACTCTTTCCACAAGACCAGCTGTAAACTATCAGGCCAATGGCTTATCTCATTTTCCAGGAGCCTCTGCCATGTCTAAGGGACTTCTCTCTTTCCTCACATATCTCCTTCTCTGTGTATGTACTCTCACAGATGCCAGCTTTAAAACTCTGTGTCCTCTGTCTTATCATTTTCTCTGTGAGTCTCTGTCCACCAAGGGGGCAGGAACTCAAAGTCCTACTGGCATGACCCAATCAAAACCCTAGTCATAATTTAATCAAGTAAAAGTGAAACATCTGAATTTAATACAATCCAAGTGTATCACTAGCCCAGAGGAACAGACCAGTTTACAAACATAATCAGGATTTCTTTTTGGAATTTGTCAATAATATCAAACTGTCACAGTATGTGATTCTGCAAATATATTGTTCATATCACACTCAGGCACAAGAAATAAAATTGAAGAGGAGCATGTGTGGTTCTCAGCAGGGTTTCTTTGCTCAGCACAGCAGAATAGACAGACACACCAAACTAGGCAGGGAAGAAAAAGAGGATTTATTCACTGGCAGGAGATTGGAGAAGTACAATCTCAATCAGCCTCCGTGAACTGCAGAAATTCTAATATTTTATACCATCAGGGTGCTAATGAATAACTGGGGCAGAGCTGAACAAAGGTTCCTCCATTAATAAACAGTAAGGGCTTGAACATGAGGGGTTGTCACTAAACCAGGGTGAGTTACAAAACAATCATTTTCAGAGATCTAGGTTCTGGGATGGGAAATACAGAGTAGGGGTCAGTCACAGGGTTTTCCACATGAATATTTAACAGGAGAGTAAAGTGGTTACCATTAATGGCAAATATACACAAGGGTAAGTCTCCCTCTGAAATAACTAATAACAAAAGTAAGGTCAGTTTAGAATCACCATCACAATAGTTCGTATATACAAGGGAGATGCTATGTTTAGAACAACCATAAACAGGATGAGACCTGTTTAGAATGACCATCATAATAGCATGTCTAGGCTAAATCCAGCCCGTTTCAGCATTTCAGATATTAACGCTTTGCTATTTTGTAATTTACTGGAAGTAAAAAGGCATCTATATAATGATTCAGTAATCATAATTGTTTGTTAATTCTTAATCCTCAGTTATAAAGTTTCAGCACAATGCCTTTCTATTTAATCTATACTGGGTTTTTCTAGTACTACTGAATGCCAGAATAATCTGCAACAGGAAACCTGCACTTGTTTGTCTTCCCCTGAGAAAGTGCCACTTCACTGGAAATGACACTATTTTAACAAACCATCTGAGTGTAACCTCTCAGACTGGAATCTGGCCTGGACTGTGAGCTCTATTCTCTTGTAGAAAATATGCTAGATCTACCTAATACCTACAATGTCCTGTGTAGAGAAGGCTGACAATAACTGTTTCCTTTTGGTTTGACATTTTAGGGACTATTCTATTATCCCTTTGAAAAGACTCCATAATGTGTAATGTTGTTTTCTGGTTGGGAAGGTACAGTTCAGAGGTCACAGAAGTAATTTTTTTTTTTAAAGATTTATTTTTATTTATTTAATTCCCCTCCCCTCCCCGGGTTGTCTGTTTTCTGTGTCTTTTTGCTGAGTCTTGTTTCTTTGTCCGCTTCTGTTGTCGTCAGCGGCACGGCACGGCACGGGGAAGTGTGGGCGGCGCCATTCCTGGGCAGGCCGCTCTCTCCTTCGCACTGGGCGGCTCTCCTTACGGGTGCACTCCTTGCGTGTGGGGCTCCCCTACGCGGGGGACACCCCTTGTGTGGCACGGCACTCCTTCACGAATCAGCACTGCGCATGGGCCAGCTCCACACGGGTCAAGGAGGCCCGGGGCTTGAACCGCGGGCCTCCCATGTGGTAGACGGACGCCCTAACCACTGGGCCAAAGTCCATTTCCCAGAAGTAATTTATATTATAGTGTTCTAGTGTATATGGAAGTTAAAATTCATATTAAAAGAAGTGAGTGCTGGAATCTTAGAATAAGTATCAGCTGAAATTCCAGTAGTACAAATGTGTCAGGACAAATTGATCATTGGAATGATTTTCACAATCAACCTTTATTAAACAGAATTATCCTAATTACAGCAATCATTTTTTTGTGCATTCAAGTAATGTCTCCTCTAATTTCTAATGAAGTGCTTGTTGTCAGAGGGACCTGGCAGTGGCAGTGGGCTAATTTTATCCCACAGTGCTAAAGCTGGCTAGTAAAATAGGGAACCTGGTAAGAAATCCACATGGACATCAATAACCCAAGATGGCTGCTGGAAGACCCTCCCCAAGATTCTGCCACTGAGAAGAAGACTTCCTCAGGAAGCCAGGAGAAGCCCTGGATATTCCCCAAGGACTTTATCATTGAGCCCTCCTGGGAGACTGATGGGAGAAATAAGCAATGAAAATGGTAAACAGGTAGAAGTCCTCCCCTGCCATTAACAAAGGGGTGGGATAATCAACAGTTCAAAAACTGGGCGCCAGGACTAAGTTCTCTCTCTCCTCTCTCATGTGCTCTGTCTTACCTGTGAACCCATTCCTGCCCTCTTCATACCGCTCTCACCGGTTTTCCTCTGCCATGTGGCCCCACAAGTAAACCTGGGGATCCATAACCTATAATGGGGATTTATAACCTGTAAATCAGCCTGCTTTATCACTTTTCATCCCTTCCTCTCTACCTGGGACCCATGATCTGTTATTTTCTCCCATGATCTGTTATTTTCTCCCTCTCTACCTGAATAAATTACTGGCCTAACTCACCTGACATGCTCTTGAAATTCATTTCTGCAGCATAATCAAGAACCTAGACAAAATCCAGTAGCAGTGCCATACTCCTATTAATGTATTTTCAAGTTAGAAAGTCATCTGGAAACTGAAAAGCTAATCTCTGGGGGGAGGGGGGGTATTATTTTTTCTTTTTAGCCTTCTGATAATGGATTGGGCAAGGTGGGGTTGTTTTTTTTTAAAGAAAAGTCATAGGTTTATAGAAGACAGTATGCGTAAGATACAGAGTTTCCATACAGTACCCTATTATTAACACATGCCATTGGCTTGGCAGATTTGCTGCAACAGATGAAGGAACATTTTTTATAATTTCTTATTAATAGTCCATGATTTATTCTAGGATTTTCTGCTTGTGTTATATACGTCTATGGATGATATGTTTCTTTTAAAATTTTTATTCTGGTAATGTGTGTGCAACCTAAAATTTCCCCTTTTCACCAAGTCAGATATATATTTCAGTTCTGTTATGTTCACAATATTGTGCTACTGTAACCATCATTCATTACAAAAACTTTTCCATCATCCCAAAGAGAAACTCTGTACAATTTAAGCATTATTTCTTATCCCTACTCTGACCACGGTCCCTGCTAACATATAAAATATTTATGACTCTATGAATTTGCTTATTCTATTCATTTCATGTCCTTGTTGGACTTATGTGATCATGATGTCTTCAAGGTTCGTCCATGTTGTTGCATATTTCAGAATTTCATTGCTTTCCACAGCTTATTCCATTGTGTATATAGGCCCCATTTTGTTTATCTGTTTATCTGTTGATGGACACTTGGGTTCTGTCCATCTTTTGGCAATGGTGAGCAATGGCACTATGAACATAGTTATGAAAATATCTGCTTGAATTCCTTCTTTCAATCCTTTTGGGTGTGTACCTAGAAGTGGCATTGAGTGTTTTGTGGCCCCAGAAAATTACATACTTAAATTGAACCTACTGTGAGCTTTCGTTTCGATTAGATCAGTTAAGGGCCATTTGATCAGATTACTCCACTAAGGCATAAACCAGATTGGATTTTATCCTTTTACTGGAGTCCTTTACAAATGAAGGAATAAAAAGCTGCAGACATAGAACAAAAACTGCAGAAACAGAAAGAAACACAGAAACTGAGAGAGAAGGCCCTGGGAGACAGAAGCTTAAATAAGCCACTTTAGCTAGAAGCTAAGGCAATGAGACCTGGAAGAGAGGGAATAGATGAGTGGATGCTGCCATATGCCTAAGTACATAGAGTTGTGCATCTTCTGATGATCCCACCATATGCCTGATGGCCCACAGCTACAGCTCAGGAAGAAAGCATCTCTCATGATACCTTGATTTGTACACTTTAATGGAGTCAGAAATGCAAACTCATAGTTAATAAATCCCCATTGTAAAAGCCAACTTTCATTTCTGATATTTTGCTTTGGCAGCTTTTAGCAAACTAAACAAAAATGGGTACCCAGAAGTGTGGTGCATGCTGCTATGCAAATGCTAAAAATATTGGAATGGTTTTTTGTTTTTTAAAGATTTACTTTTATTTATTTCTCTCCCCTTCCCCCGCGCCTGCCCCAGTTGTCTGTTCTCTGTGTTCATTCGCTGAATGTTCTTTTGTCCGCTTCTGTTGTTGTCAGCGGCATGGGAATCTGTGTCTCTTTTTGTTGCGTCATCTTGCTGTGTCAGCTCTCCGTGTGTGCGGCGCCATTCTTGGGCAGGCTGCACTTTTCTTCACCCTGGGCGGCTCTCCTTACGGGGCACACTCCTTGCGTGTGGGGCTCCCCTATTCTGGAAGAATTGTGAGATGCTTGATAGAAAAGGCCAGGCTTGTTTTAAAGAGACTGTTGGTAAAAATATGGATGCTAAAGATACTTCTGATGAGGCCCAAGACAGAAATGATGACTGTGTCATTGCAAATTGGAAAGAAGATTATTCTTGCTTTAAAGTGGCAGAGAACTTGGCATAATTCACTGATATAAGATGGAAGGCAGAATTTGAAAGTAATGAGCTTGGATATTTAGCTGAGGAGCTTTCCAAACTAATTAGAAAGTGCAGCCCAGCTTCTTGCAGATTATAGTAAAATGCAAGAGGAAAGGCATGAGCTGATAACTGAACTCCTAAGCCCAAAGAAACTAAAAATTGATGGTCTAAAAAAATTCTGAGCTTCTGGAAAGCAAGTCCTCAAGAATAATGCCCCATGTGAAGATTTATTAATAACTCAACAGGGAAAGTCATTTTAATAAGTCAGGATTGGAATGCAGTACCCAGGAAGGATCTACAGAAAATCTTATTGTCAACCTGGACCCCTCTTTCCTGCATGTGAATTCTACAAGTTTTTTGCAAGAGCTGCATGAACAGAACCACTGCCAACCTGGATCAAAAGAGACAAAAAAGGGACAAATTGAAGGAAAAATGACTTCAAAGGCAGTACCATGGAAGTTGAGGTCTGGACTGAAGACATCTTTATAGACCCAGAGAGCAAACCCACCCATGTGTGCGGAGAGGCTGAGTATCTCCTGGAGTTTGAAGAAGGTGGGCCTTCCATCCCTTTGTTTGGGAAGAGTACCCCAGGCTTCAGAGAAGGTGGAACACATTCCCTGGGGACTGGGAAGAGTTTGGCACCCACCCTCTATTCTGAGGGAGTTGAGCCTGTGCCCTAGAGATTGGGGAAGACTCTGGCCATCAGGCCCTGTGTTGTCAGAGGGTGAGGCTGAGATCTCGGCCACCTTCAAGATGCTGGATGAAAGTGGAGCCAAGAACATAGCCACTGGGCAAGCCCTTGGAAAGGATGGGACTGCAGCTCAATCAGGCCCTGAGCATGAGAAACCCTGGTTCTATAGATGACTCTCAGACTTTGAAATCTAATGGGGCATACCCTGCAGGCTTTTGGAACTGTTTGAGACCCTTGATTTCTGTTTTCCTTCCAAATTCTTTCTATGGCAATGGGACACTTAACCTGTGCCTGTCCCTTCTTTATATATTGGAAGTAGATGACTTGTTTTATAAATTTCACAGGTCTCTAGCCAGAAAGGAATTTTGCCCCAAACTAACTACTTGCTTATAACAGATTTTGATGAGATTTTGTACTTAATACTATAACTGAAATGATTTAAAGCCTTTTGAAATATTGTGAAGGAATGAATGTATTTCGTATATAGAAAGAACATGTATTTGGGGGGTTCAAAGGGTAGAATGTGGTAGTTTGAGTGTTCTGTGGACCCCAGAAAATTATGTACTTAAATTGAACTTAATATTGTAAACTCTTGTTCAGTTAGGGACTATTTGAATAGCTTATAAAAGTAGGGCATAACTTGGGGTGGGTTTAATCCCCACTGGAGTCCTTTATAAACAGAGGAATAAAAAGCTACATACACAAAACAAAAGCTGCAGAAACAGAGAGGAACTGAGAAACTGAGAGAGAAGGCCCTGGGAGCCAGAAATTGAAATAAGCCACTTTAGCCAGAAACCGAAAGCAACAGGCCTGGAGGAGAAGAGAGATGAGCAGACATCACCACATGCCTAATTGCACACAGCTGCACAACTTCTGATGATGATGCCATGTCTCTCATCACTCACAGCTGCAGCTCAGAGAGAAGGCATCTCTGATGAACTCTTGATTTGGATACTTTCGTGGTCTCAGAACCAGAAGCTCATAAATAAATAAATAAATACCTGTTGTAAAACCCAATTCATTTCTGGTATATTGCTTTGGCAGCAATTGGTAAACTAAAACAGGGTTATATAGTAATTCTGAGGAAGCACCAAAATATCTTCCACAGGGGCTACCCCATTTTATATTACCACCAACAATGAATGAGTGTTCTTATATCTCCACATCCATTTTGACACTTATAATTTGTTTATTTTTAATAATAGTCATTATAGTGGGTGTGAAATTGTATCTCATTGTGGTTTTGATTTGCATTTCCCTAATAGCTAATGAGGTTGAGGATCTTTTTGTGTGCTTTTTGATCATTTATATATTTTCTTTGTAGAAATGGCTACTCAAGCCTTTTGTGCATTTCTCAATTGGGTTGTTTCTCTTTTTTAACTATGGAGTTGTAGGATTTCTCTATGTATTTGGGAAATTAAACATTCATCAAGTATGTGGTTTCTAAATATTTTCTCCCATTGTGTAAGATGTCATTGTACTTTTATGAATAAAGTCCTTTGATGAACAAAAGTTTTTAATTTTGATGAGGTTCCATATGCCTGTTTTGTTTTTTTTCTTCCTTGTGCTTTGGGTGTAAAGTCTAAGAAGCCGTTGCCTAATACAAGGTCCTGAAGATGTCTCCCTATGTTTTCATCCAGGAGTTTGATAATTCTGATTCCTATATTTAGGTCTTTTCTTAAGAAGATTTTTATATATGGTCAGAGGAAGTGCTGTAGAAGTCTAGAGAGGTTCAATTATTTGCATATAGAAAGGCCAGGACTCAGGAATAATTTTTGGAAGGAAAAAGGATTTATTTACGACTGGCTGGGCTTGGAGCTTCTCATTCAAAATCCGACCCCTGAACAAGCTTTTTGGGTTCTTTTTATACAAAGGAAGGACCAAATTGTTCTTTGCTTCAGTGCTCAATAATCTTGAATTAACATATATCTCCGCATCCTAGGTAAGCTTTTAGCAGGGACTTCATACATTCTAGATAAGCTTTTAGCACATTTGGTTTGCATTTTCCCTGAATATTTAAAGTTTATAGAGTTTGCATTGCTAAACTGTTTTTCCTGGGGCTGGAGTTGTTGTCATGGTTACCAAGGGAAGGGCTGCAGGTCTCACTGTCCCAAATGCACAGCTCAGGACACATACAGCTCAGGTTATCTACGAAGAGATGAATAGCCCCCCCCCCCCCCCCCATAGCCCACATCAAAAGGGATCCACCTTCATTATTTGCATAAGTACAACCAGTTTTCCCAGCACAATTTGTTGAAGAGATTATTCTTTCCCAAATGAGTGGACTTGGCACTCCTGACAAAAATCAGTTGGCCATAAATGTGAGGGTGGTTTTTAAGGTCTCAATTCAATTTCATTGGTCTATATGTCTATCCTTGTGCCAGTGCCATGCTGTTTTGTGGCTTTGTAATAAGTCTTAAGCTCAGGAAGTGGTAATCCTTCAACTTAATTCTTCTTTTTCAAATTGGCTTTGGCTATTTGGGGCTTCTTATAAATTTGATGGTTGGCTTTTCCATTTCTGTAAAGAAGGCTGTTGAATTTTAATTGGGATTGTGTTGAATCTCTAAATCTAAATTAACATCTTAATAATACTTAATTTTTCAATCCATGAACACAGAATGTCATTCCCTTTACTTAGTTCTTTAAAATTTCTTTTAGTAATGTTTTATGCTTTTCTATGTACAAGCTCTTTACATTCCTGGTTAGATTTATTCCTAGATATTAGATTCTTTTAGTTGCTGTAGCAAATGGAATTTTGTTTTGATTTCTTCATTATTAGTGTATAAAAACACTACTGATTTTCACATGTACATTTTGTATCCTGCCAGTTTGTAGAATTCATTTTTCAGCTTTTTAGATTTCTCACGGATATTTTTTCAGGATTTTCGGTATATAGGCTCTTGTCTGCAAATAGGAAACATGGCTAAGTTGACCATTCTTATTTTGTTCCTGAACTTAGAGGGAAAACTTCCAAGTTTTCACAATTAGGATCTTAGCTGTGGGGTTTTCATATACATACTTTATCATGTTGAGGGGACTTCCTTTTATTCCTAGTTTTCTATGTGTTTTCATCAAAAAAGTGCTGGATTTTGTCAAATGCCTTTTCTGTTAAATTAAGATGATCATCTGTTTATTTCTTTTCTTTCATTTTACTGATGTGGTGATTTATAATAATTGATTTTCTTACGTTGAATTGATATGAGCTATGGGTGGGGCTGTGCGTTCTTCATGAATAACCTGGGCTGTGTGTGTCAGACAATAAAAAACTGCTGCCCTGCCCTTGGTAACCATGCCAACCACTCCAGTCCTGGAAAGCCAGTTAAGCAATATAGGCTCTATAGACTTTGAATATTCAGGGAGGATGCAAACTAAATATGTTTAGTCAAGCCTACCTGGAATGTGGGAAATACGTGTTAACTCAAGCTTATCTAGCAGTCAAACAAAGCACCATTTGACTCTTCACTCTTCATTCCTATATACTCTGTATAAAAGGAATCCAAAAATGTTATTTGGGGTTCGGGTTTTAAACAGAAATGGTCCTGAGCCCCAGGCTTTCCAAAATTATTACTGAGTCCTGGCTTTGCATACATGATTATTGAAGCTCTCTGCTTCCACAACAGAAACACCTTTGTATAAATATCACTTGATCATGGTCTATATCTTTTAAGGTGCTGTTAGATTCAGTTTGCTAATATTTTGTTGCAAATTTATACATCTATGTTCATAAGAGATACTGGTTTGTAATTTTCTTTCCTTGTGGTATCTTTATTTAACTTTAGTAATAAGGGGATTTTGGCCTCAGAGAATGAGTTAGTAAGTGTTTTCTCCTCTTTATTTTTTGGAGAACAGTTTTTGCAGGATTAATGTTCATTCTTAGAATGTTTGGTAGAATTCCCCTATGAAGTAATCCTGTCCTAAGCTTTTCTTCGTTGGGAAGTTTTTGATTACTGACTCAATGTCTTTAGTAGTAATTGGTCTGTTGAAATCTTCTGTTTCTTCTTGAATCAGTTAGCTTTTATGTTTCTTGGAATTTGTCCATTTCATGTAGGTTATCTAATTTTTTCATGGTGTACTCTTACAGTTCATTTCAGTGGGTTTAGTAAAAATGTTCTTCTTTTCATTTCTGATTTTAGACAATTTGTATCCTTTCTTTTTTTCTTTTTAGCTGTAGATTTGTCAATTTTATTGATCTTTTCGTAGAACCAACTTTTGGTCCAGTTGATTTTATTTTTAAAATTTTCTATTGCATTATCTTACTCTAATCTTAAGTATTTACTTCTTTCTGCTCACTTTGGGTTTGGTTTGCTCTTCTTTTTCTACTTCTTCCAGTTGTGAGGTTAGGTCACTGATTTGAAATCTTTCTTCTTTTTTAATGTAGGCATTAAGAAATACAAATTTGCCTCTCACCACTGCCTTTGCTGTATCCCATGTTTTGATATATGTTATTTTCATTTTCATTCACTTCAAGGTATTCCTAATCTCTCTACCATTGTTTTTTTTTAAATTTCCAATTATTTGTGAATTTCCCATTTTCACCTCTCTTATTGATGTCTACTTGCATTCCGTTTCTGTTTGAAAAAAAGACATCATATGATTTCAATATTTTTTAATTTATTGAGACTTGTTTTGTGATTGAAGATAAGGTCTATCCTAGGGAATAATGCATTTGCATTGAAAAAGAATGTGTATTCTCTTGCTGTTGAGTGAAGTGTTCTATATGAGTCTGTTAGGTCTAAGTAGTTTAGAGTTCAAGTCTTCCATTTCATTATTGATCTTCTTTCTAGATGTTCTACCTGTTACTGAAAGTGGTGTATTAAAGTATCCTAATATTAACATAGACTTATCTATTTTTCCTTTCAAATCTGTCACTATTTGTTTCATATATGCTGGGACTGTACAGTTTGTACATACATATTTATATTTGTTATGTCTTCTTGTTGAGTTGACACTTTTATCGGTATATAATGACTACCTTTGTCACTTGAACTGTTTTGACTTAAAGTCTATTTTACCTGATATTAGTATAACTACCCAGTTGTCTTTTGGTTACTACTTATATGGTATTGTTGTAGAATTTGAGAGAAGTTCAATTACTTGAGTATAGAGAGGCCAGGACTCAGGAATGATTTTGAGAAGGAAAAATGATTTATTGACAGCCAGCCGGACTCGGGAACTTTCTGTTTGAATCCCGAGCACCAAACAAGACTTTTTAGTCCCTTTTATACAGAGAGGAAAGGCCAAATGGTCCTTTTGTTTCAGTTATCAATAGGCTTGAATTAGCACTTATTTCCACATCTTAGTAAGCTTTTAGCATGGACCTCAGGCATTCGATAAGCTTTTAGCATATTTGCTTTGCATTTCCCCTGAATACTTAAAGTTTATAGACCTTGCATTGTTAAACTGTCTCCTGCTCACCAAGGGCAGGACTGCAACCTTTCATCATCCCACACCCACAAGTCACAGATAGTTTAGGTATCTCTGAAGAGACAAAGAGCCTGCCACCCATAGCCCACATCATTTCCCCCCTTTGCCAAAGTTTAACTTGCTAAGTTTTGGCATAATTATTGTTGGAGCTATGAGGAGGATGGCTGTTTGTTGTTTAGATTGATTATTTATCAATCTTTAGTGTAGCATCCAGGACTGTTTTTAAGAGTTTAGAAGTTTTCATTCTGAACAGCAGAATCCTGGGGCGGGGGCCTCCTGCAGTCATCCTGCGGACACTGGCGCTCACATGGATTTCCAGTCAGGTTCCAGATCCATCTATTAATTTTATTTTAGCCTTGAAGAGTTTATACCTTTAATTTAAAAGGGGTGCTGAAGGGAGATGGATCTCTTTTCTATAACTGCTTCCTGCTGGCCATGGGCTGTAGTCATTGCCTAATAAGGTGTAAAACTCTTAATTTATTCTAACTGGAGGAAGATGGATCTGGCATTCTGTATGAAGTTGGATGAAATTTTCATATGGTTAATAAGATGTTTACTCTGAAAGAAACAAACTTAATTAAAAATTTGGAATACCCGTTTTTAAAAGAGAACACATTGGATTACAGAGGTAGACAAGGTTAGGTGCCTATAAAGATGGCACTCCTTAAAAGCTGGTGGGAACAGCATATATATTCTTTTTTAAGTTATTCATCTTTAGAGAGAAATTGCAACAGACACTTAGCTTTGTCTGAAGACAAATTCCAAGCTGTTTAATGATTGGCACTCATTCACTCTGTCAGATGCTCCTGGTGAACTGGCACTCCTTGGGCAACTGGCTTCACTCAGGATTAGAACACTAAGTTGGAAATTCTCTTCGTTTTCACCTGTGGGAGTGATCAGAAATACAGAATAAAGGTTTTTTTTTACACCTTGGTTTTAATTGTTCAATTTCTAGCAATTTTGACTTGTTCAATAGGTGACTCACCATCAGCAAGCAAGCCTCACCTTTGCTACACAGCAGAGTACAGTAGAATATAGAAATTGACTGAGACTGGCTGAGACTGCCACCTTATTCTATAGACATGTTTTTAACTGTTTGGAAAATGATTTTACCAGGAATTTAAAATGTCTAATATACTTCTGCACTTGATCCAAAATAGAAAAGATAACGTTATAATTATTAGGCATATATTTAGTACAGGATAAAAGTACAGCACTTAATATTAACTAATGTATTAGTTAATGCATAAGGATTCAGAGTTGCAATTATTAGTTTTGAGTTTCAGGTTTGTAATACTTTACTTGTTATCTCTCCATGAGAGCAGGCCATAATGCCAATTGTGTTTAAGTTTCACTTACTGTATCCTGGTATCATGGCTCCACTTAGCATGTTCTTCAATGCAGTGAGCAAGTTGCAGCATCCTTGATCCTACAGAGAATGTCCAGTATTCTACTAATCTGGTGCATAGTGCTCTCTGGCACTAGGGAACAGTGCCAGTCTGGAGGCGATATCCATTGTACACTTGGCTGTACCAAGTCATTATTGGCTGCTGCAGGAGCTTGAAACTGCAATGTAGTTTCCATCCACTTCAGGAGCAGAACCAGAGGCTGATATAGCAAATATTTTTAATTGAGGGGTCAGTGACCAGCCTAGCCAATAACTCACATGGAGAGGCCACCTGTAATGTATTCAAGGCCTGGTTTGAATGCACAAGAGTTTGACAATGTTAAAATTTATTCCTTGTTTTATATAAATTTTAAACAACTTAATGCAACACATATATCAAATGACTGTTCACTTACACAATTTTACTATGAAGATAACAGTAGGTACTTTAGTAATAGAAGAAAAATATTATTTTTCATTGTTAAAATGAAAACAGAAGATTTCCAATAGAAACAAGATAACTTTTTATTACCATTTACTTAAATATGTACTTTGCGGTGGCCTTCAGACAGGTTTTATTATCATTAAGTTATTTCTGCTACCAATACCAATCTAAGTTTTAGTTAACAATGACTTCTAGAACTAGAACTATTTAAACATTTTCAGTTTGGCAGATGTTTTACAACCTCCTTATAATTGACTATAACCACATTGACTAGACAACTCATGTTTAAATAAACTTATTAAATTACAATTACCAAAGAAATTTACTCTATTTATTTAAGAGAGCATATCTACAATCTTTTTCCTTTAGCCTAATTTCACCAATGTGAACTTACAATTTTCATTACTCTAAAGATTTTGTATATATAATGTTAATTTAGTTTATAAATTAACTACGGGAGATTACACTCAAGTTAAATAAAATTGAAACCATAATAGTTTATGCAAGGAATGTTCTCTTTTTCCTTTACAGGAAGCTAAAAACTTCTTTTCTTTAAGTTATGAAAATTAATAATTTAAAAGCATACTGACTACCAGGTTTTAAAACACATTACACAATTACTTAATTTTTCAAATCATAACCCAGGAAAGATCTCTCCATAGTTTTTATGGACTTTCCTTTACTTACTGAAATTTGTTAATAGAGCCACTAATTACCTTTATTTTGTTGGAAAGAAATCTTCTGGAAGAAAATAAGGCTCACCAGATTGTGGAGAAGAAAAGAATTTATTCTCAATCTTACAAGAAGGCACGCAGAGCCAGATATGGCTGGTGCCCCGAAGAAAGAAAAATGACACAATTTATACCCTTAAGCCTAGCATGCAAGCTTTTCCTCTGTTTTTCCATAGATTGGATACTTCAGAAGTTATATCTTATCTGAGATTTAACTTGCCCATGCAAAACTTTGTGATTTAACAGCTTCCTCTATCACATTCCAACCATTTTAGTTTTTACCTGCTCCCCTTTGTCAAATAAGGAATAGAATTTAGTGCTGAAATGGCACCGCCTTAGCTCCTTCTTGGGCATCCTTCCACTGCCCATAGGACTGGCCTAAACTGGTCTCCTCCACTGCTGTCCAACCCGGGAGTGGGAGACTGAGGCAGCAGGCCGCCAGGTTACATCTTTGTTTTTTTTTACATTTTATGGCTGAAAAAAGGTTTAAACTGGGAAATTACCAGGCAAACTGATTCTTAATTCCCTAGCCTAGTAGATAGGTTTAATCTGCTACACCTAGTCTTGCCTTTAAAGCTCTTGCAAAGAGGAGGCCCTTTCCCAATTGTTTCTATAATCAGATTTCTATGACTTTTTCATCCTGCTTAGTTTAATTTTGGCTTTAAGAATATTTATTTACATATATAACTGCATATTTAATTAACAATTTGAATAGAGCTCTTTTAAGAATTTTCATTTGTTAATTTGTTATTATTATCCTGATGTATGAAGACATACACTGAGCAAATGGGCAGACACAAAGAGTTAGACACAGACACAAAACTCATTGATATTATTTATAATTTGCATTATTTTATATACTGTTTAGCTTAATTTGGGGCCCCGAAATATATATTACTTATAACTGCATATTTAACCTCAACAATTTGAGCAAATAGGCAGACATGAATAGTTTGACACAACAGCATAACTTTAGTTACTTTAAACTTCTAATTCTTACAAAACAAGTGTGACTGCAAAACATTTCAAAGACTCTTGAAACTCTTCTTAATTTGCACTATGACTGTGCAGTTTTATACTATGACTATGCGGTTTTACACAAGAATTTTCTTTCTTAATGGATTGTAACCAAAATGTTCTCAATGCTTTAGCACTCTTATTTTGTTTCAGAACTTTATATTTTACTTTGAATTTAGCAGAATTTTGGATAAGCAACAAGATTAATTTTATATATATTTACTGAGGCTATTTGAAGCCTCAGGAGACAGACTGGTTTCTCTCATGAATTGCCACTCTTAGGTACACTGATCGTCAAGGCAGGAGACTTCTCCCCCCTCCACCCCCTTTTTGATTTTGGAGATAATAAAACTCCAGTGGTCATTTAACCTTATTCTATCAGGCAGCAATTTATTTAGTTTACATTTGAATTCATGAGAGAAAGGGTTACTAATACCAGGAGAGGAGACAGTGATGTCCCAGCTCTTCTTAATTATGAAATAACCATAGGCAAAGGCAAAGGGTGAGGTTAGGCTTGAAGTAAACATAAACAAAGCAAAGGTTAGTTTAGAATTTACACTTAAATAATAGTTTCAGGCTAAATTCACCCAGCTATAATTTTAGTTATTGTCTTTCTACTGTTTTATAATATAAATGCATTTATAAATGATTTTAACTCTTAGTTACAGTTTTTATTAATTTTTTTAAAAACCCTATTAATTTTATAACACCTTTAAATACCTTTTATTTGACTTATAACATATTAAATGAACTTAACCATTACTTGAATTTTTCTTTTAAAGTAAAAGAATAAATCTCTTGCAGTTAGTTTGAAATAAAAAGCTACTTTTCAGGATTTGATTTCTAGAACATAAATGTTTTTTTAAAAGAGGTAAGACTCTGAATTCTTCAAACACTGAGGAAATATTCAGGTTAAAGCACAAGAAGCTATTTTGATAAAAGATTTTCTTTGTATATTGATCTTACTCAATTTTAATCATAAAAATTTTCCGTCTACAAACCTACACTTTCATTATTCATTTAGGTTTTGTCCCACACTCTACTCTTTCCAATAATCAATTATTTTATCTTAGGACAAAATCATCATCTGTTTCCTTAACAATAAAAACACACTCCATATATCCCACATACTAAGTTACCAGGCAAACTTCAACATATAATTGCCATTAATACTAAACAAGCTTGTTAAAATAATGAACCTTTCTTCACTTTAAATACTTAGCAGCATGTAATACCAGAAACAGTTTTTTTGGAAGCAAGTTGGCAGGGCAGACTGGCTGCCGAATAAGTTTGTTATAAAATTGCCTTTTATTATTATTATTATTATTAATTCAGTTTTTGTTAAATAATGACTTTCTGCAATTAGCCATTTAAATACCTTAATTTAAACAATGCTTTGTAAAACTTTTATAATTATTTATACCCTTAAGACAAATTTTACCTTCACAGAACACATTCTCTTACTTAAAGTTACTACAATACCTTCTAAGAACCTGGGCAGAATGCAAAGGTATTTTGGCTTTGACACCCTAGGGAGGGAACTTTACTGCATTTATTCTGATTCTGCTTTTTACCCCCTTCATGGCAGTCGGGTGCACAACAATCAAACAGGAATGCAGCTTATGAATAGAAGGTGTGGACTCACTGGAAAGGAGCAAGCCGCTCCCCCCTTTCCAGCTTTCAGGCCAAAATGGGCAGACAGAACCTACTCAAATTCAGCAACTCTCCAGGGGACCCAGCCACCCTGACTGGGGCAGCCCCAACAAACTTGAGTGCATGGCGCGGACACAGATGGCCTTCAAGCCCCGGCAAAGGGCCAGACCAGAGACAAGACAGCAGAGCATGCACAAACATCTAGACTTCGCAAACATCCAGACTCCTCAGTTTTGCCCCATAATCATTTCACCCCCTTGCCAATGGCAAGGGAGGGCTCCAGCTCAGCTGTAATTCTACTTTACATAAGGACACAACTCCAACACTAGCATTGAGCTGACACAGACAGAAGAACAAAGGTCACTAATCTGACCCACAAGTTTATATGTATTTTCACCATGGCTGCCCCCATAGCCATCACAAACCTCAGAACACTTAACATTTGGTATAAAGCGAATTCATTCACAATTTAGCACCATAACAAAAGATTTCAGCTAGACTTTTTCCACTGTTTAAACTTTACACCCAGACCAAGCTCCACCAGAAAAGCGGATCCGTTTTCCTGTAACCAAGTTTTTGTTTTTTTTTTTTAATCTAGACTAATTTCCAGGACATTAGGACTTGAACCTATAAATAGCCCTTTTTACTAAAATCAAGACTCCACTCCTTTAGTGGATATAAGACTAGTACCAGATTCTAACATGCAGTTAGACAAACCCAAAACACCAGGGTTTTTTCCCGGTTTTTCTCCAGGACATTAGGACTCGAACCTATAAACAACCCTTCCTATTAAAATTAAGACTCCACTCCTTTAGTGGATATAAGACTAGTACCAGATTCTAGCATGCAGTTAGAGAAACCCAAAACACCAGGGCTTTTTCCTGGTTTTTCTCCTTTTCCCAAGCCTAGAGAGAACGGCTTCCCCCCAATTTTCTGGGGCTACTAGGGTTCTCTCGGGAGGTGATCAGCCTCCCCTTCCTAGCAATTAAAGCTAGGGCCTTCCAGACTGTGCTCACCCGGGGAGTCTTACCTTCTTCCATGTTCGGAGTTCTTTTTCGTTCCCAGAATCTTTCTCTTCAGACCTTCCATTGCCCTCGATTTTTGTCAGGAAGATTCTGGTGGAGCCCACATCTTTTCTGGATTAAATTTAATCCAGGGGCGCCCAGATTTGGGGTTCACCCGAGTCCTTCCGGCTTCCTCAGGGATTTGGAAGGGGCAGCAAAATGCTACCGTTTCTGGCCTTCGTTTGTTTTTCCTTCGTGGTCACCAAAAATGTTGTAGAATTTGAGAGAAGTTCAATTACTTGAGTATAGAGAGGCCAGGACTCAGGAATGATTTTGAGAAGGAAAAATGATTTATTGACAGCCAGCCGGACTCGGGAACTTTCTGTTTGAATCCCGAGCACCAAACAAAATTTTTTAGTCCCTTTTATACAGAGAGGAAAGGCCAAATGGTCCTTTTGTTTCAGTTATCAATAGGCTTGAATTAGCATTTATTTCCACATCTTAGTAAGCTTTTAGCATGGACCTCAGGCATTCGATAAGCTTTTAGCATATTTCTTTGCATTTCCCCTGAATACTTAAAGTTTATAGACCTTGCATTGTTAAACTGTCTCCTGCTCACCAAGGGCAGGACTGCAACCTTTCATCATCCCACACCCACAAGTCACAGATAGTTTAGGTCTCTCTGAAGAGACAAAGAGCCTGCCACCCACAGCCAACATCAGTATATGTATTTTTTTTTTTACATAATTTTGCTTTAAACCTACTTGTGTTTGATTTTAAATGTGCCAGGGCAGGAATGTTTTTCTTCATGTTTATCCTGTATAGTATTCTCTGTGCTTCTTAGATGTGCATATTCATGTCTTTTGCTCTGTTTGGAAAGTTTGCTGTGAATGTTTCTCCTGCCCTTTTCACTCTTCTCCTCTGGGATTCCCATAATGAATATATTGGTACATTTTTCTGGTATGTCCACAGTGCGGGGATCTTCACTGATGTTTTCTGGATTTTTTATATTCTTCCTTTGGGTGGGTTATCATTTCCTGTTTCTTTGTTTGTTTTGTAATCTTTGTCACACATTGTATATTTTAATATTTTAAAATATTATCTCTTGGGATTTATTCCTTGAGATGTTTATGTCCAGCTAGTTATATGACAAAGATTTTCTTGAGTGTCAGGGTCTAACAAAACCTAGCCATCCTAACAGAAAGCACTTTTCAACTTTTCTGCAAACTAGCTTTGCATTGGTTGGTATTCTCCTTCAGAGTTCAGCCCTCCTGTCAGGAAGGTCAGCTGAAGGTAATGCAAAGTTCAGTCTTTCTCTATCTTTTCTGGGAATGAGTTTTGTTGTCCGGGCTTTGCTTGCTAGTAGCCTTAGGAGATTCCTTATTTACAAGCGTTTGAATGCCCCTCTACTTTTCAGGAAACAGAACTTCTTCCTCTCTTTGGTGTTCCACCGCAGGATTTAAAGCAGGTAAAGTTTTGCCCCAGGCTGCCAACCTCAATTGTTTCTTATACTGCTTTTGCTGGCGAACTGCTTTGCCTGGAGGGTGAATTCTGAGAGGGAAGGGCGTGCAAGAGGAGTTTCTCAAATCAGTCTTTCTCAGCAATAACAAGGCCAGAGACCCACACAGGGAGTGCTGGCTGCCTCCAAAGTACCCTGGGTAATGGGTAAGGAAGGGATCAGGGTGCCAGAAGCTTCTTCCATGGCTCCCCAAAACTTTGCTTTCTTGACTGGGCACCTGCCGGTTCAACTGTCCTCTGCGGCTCTGAGGAAGCCTATTGTCTTTGTTTATTAATTGTTTTGGGAGGGACACACATCACTTTTTATTTTTTTATTTTAATTTTAATTTGTATACACTTTATTTTTTATTGCCTTTTTTAAACAGATACATAGATAACAAAAAATGTTACATTAAAAAATATAAGACCCATATACCCCACACCCAACCCACCCCCACTCCTCCCACATCAACCTCTTTCATCATTGTGGCACATTCATTGCATTTGGTGAATACATTTTGGAGCACTGCTGCACCACATGGATTATAGTTTACATTGCAGTTTACACTCTCTCCCAGTCCATTCAGTGGGTTATGGCAGGATATATAATGTCCTGTATCTGTCCCTGCAATATCATTTAAGACAACTCCAAGTCCCAAAAATGCCCCCATATCACATCTCTTCTTCCCTCTCCCTGCCCTCAGCAACTACAGTGGTCACTGTCTCCACATCAATGACATAATTTCTTCCATTGCTAGAGTCACAATAATTCTATAGCAGAATACCAGTAAGTTCACTTTTATCCATATTTTATTCCTCCATCCTGTGGACCCCAGGATGGTGATGTCCACTCCACCTCTAAATTGAGAGACAGCTTAGATCCCACATGGTTGATGGATGCAATTCTCCTGCTTGCAGTTGTAGGCACTCTCAGTTCCCTGATGTGGTGGTTGATCATCTTTACCTCACTGTTAGCTAACCTGGGTAAGTCCAATGAACTGGGAGTAGGAGTTGCCACTCTGCTCAGGTTCAGGGCCCAGCTGGTACATGACCAGTCCAGAGATTCAAGTCTCCTGAAGTATACACCAACCCCAACACCAACCACAGGTTCAGTAAAAGTGACAGAAGAAGCATGTGTAGAAAGATCACATCTGAGTCCAACTCCATTACACTCAGGAACACAAACTAACCCCAAAGGAAGAAGGAAGGAATGGAGGGAGGAAGGGAGGGAAAGAAGGAAGGAAGGAAGAAAGGAAGGAAGGAAGGAAGGAAGGAAGGAAGGAAGGAAGGAAGGAAGGAAGGAAGGAAGGAAGATCAGAAGCCTATTGTCTCTAAGTCTCCTCAACTGCCTTTCCCCAGGAAGGATTAAAACTATAGCCAACCTCAGAGCTTGGTCCTCAGTAGTTAATCAAAAGCAGTGATTGTCCACACTCTGCTGGATATTAGGGAACTAGGCTTTTATGTCCCTCTCTGGCACCAGCAAGCTGCTCCAGGAGCTCAACCGCACTGCTGCCTACCAAGAGAGTGGGGGATGGACAATTGTAACACCACTGGGGAGGGCACTTCCCAGGTATTTACCACAGTTTATCAGCCTCTTCCTCCCTCTCTCCCCTGGATGATGCACAGTGTTCTACTGAACTCTAAAGTTTCAAAATAGTTAATTCAGACAGTTCCTGCTTATTTAATAGTTGTTCTCACGGAAAGACTGATTTCCTGGAGTTTCCTATTCCACCATCTTCCCACAATTCTGTCCCTTAATTTTTGACCTGAGATCTTACTTTTGTGCTTCCAATTACTCCAAGGGAAAATGAAATGGTAAGGAGAAGGGAATCACATAAAGGGTATTAAATTGTGATTGAAATTCTATTTAAACATTATTTTTCTATTGTTGCCTGTCAGCTAATGCTGTTATGTGAAAGCCATTTTAGAATTATCCAAGTTTTCTTACTGAACTTTTCAAAATGGTAAAATGATGGCTATGGGGGCATTTAATGTGAGCCCAAATGTTAGGCCACTTGGATTATTAAAATATCAAAGGTAATCTGTGTCCTTTACTTTCACCTTGAAGTATTGGAGGGCTGTTATGAAGAATGAAGGTATAAGGCTAAAGGGTCACATTCTCTGAGATTACAGATGGTGATATGACAGCTTTGCTAATGAGAGTCCCAAAGCCTGAATCTCCTGGACAGCAAGACTAGGAATTTATTTATCTTAATGCCCACTCTCATGCTTTCATTTCCTTTACAATTATTATCTGGAAATATGAATAACATTTTAGAGTAAAATCATTTACAGAAATATTTGGGGCATATTTTGTATCTTTGTTCTAATGGCAGTGTGTGGGCTGTAGACTTTAGGCCTGTAGTATAAACAAGTGAATTGATTTAGAAAAGGAGATGACAGAGCATCCTGGGGCCTGTTATGAACAAGGTCCCACTATTTGGAGGCTGACAGCTCTTTACAATGAGAATTAGGGTCTATTGTTTGCCAGTGTGCTTCTTTTAGTAGATCAACCTCAGGTTTAGATTTTATGTGTTCCAGCCCAACTCCTGAAGGGCACAGTTTGGGGCAGCTGCAAGACAAAAGAATGCACCTGGCACTGAGTCAAGCATAAGTTTTATCTGGACTTAGGGACAAGAGAAAATCTTTGGTGGCAGCAGTCTGGAGAATGAAGGTAGTACTCCACAAAGAGGTGGGAAAATGAGAGATGATATAATGGTGTAAGAACAAAAACATTCCACAGGATATGAGAACAGAGTTTCTGCTAGGTTCCATGACATGTACATACAGGGTCAGGTGATTTTATTTCTGCTAGGGTCCCATGATGTTCACATATGGGGTCTGGAGATGTTGTCACTACGTATGCAGGAATGAAGTTTTACTGTTCTGAGGAGATTATGGTTTATGACACCATCTATACATTCTTTCCCATCTGGGGAGGATTGTTAAAGTTCAACTCATGTCCATGTCTTGTAGGTGGTTATGGGCTGTGGGCTTATGGGGAGCCAGGCCCTGGGTCTCCACAATCCACCCTCATGTAGCAGCCTATGTTGACCATAGGACCAGCCCTGCATCCACATTCCACAGCAACAGTATAAAGATGACAGAATGATAGGAGTCCTCCAACAAAGCTAGTAGATCTATATAAACATGTTGCCAGGGCCAAAAAAAAAGGGAATTAAGCTAATCAGATAGGGTGTCAATAGCTAATTTATCAATGTGCTGTATGTGCTTTTGTATAAGATTTAGAGCTTGTGAAATACTATGGGAATGATCAGGAATATATATATACAACATTGCAAATTAATGAGGTGAGTTGTGTGACACAATAAGAATATCTAAAGCCATCCTATTTGGTAAAACTATTTTTCATAGTTGGGTAGTTTCTTCATTTAGAGAGTGTTGAAGCCTCTGAGGGGCTTCGTGGGGGACCCCGAAGCCTCTGTGGGGCTTCTTGGGGCCGCGGGCTTAGGTGAGGACGACGGGGCTGGGTAGAGGAACTCAGACCACGGAGACGAGGCTGGTGGCACGGGTCTGGTTTATTCAGGAAGTGAGCATAGTATTATAGGGCAGAGGGGTGGCGTGGGGAATGCTGATTGGTTCAGAGGTGAGCAATATTTTGGTTGGCTGCCATAAGCAGTTACCAGGGGGGACGGCTAGTAAGAGGTTACATGAAGTAGGAGAGGTGGTGGCAGGAGATTGGCTATTGCTGTTGCTGGGGTGGAAGGCAGACTTGAGCTTCTCCGGCTGTGGTGGGAAATAGAGAACAAAGCAGTTGCGTGGGGGGGAAGGGAGCGGGAGAGGGAGGGGAGGAAGAAGGGTGGAGTGGCAGGGGCTGACCAGATGTTACGTTTAGGCAGGAGATTGGGCGCAGCCTCTGCTGGTGCTTGGGCGGGCTTGAGGGCGTCACGCCCGTGCCGGCTGAGGACGCGGCCACCCATTCCAGCCGCCCGGTAGTAGGCCTGGGCAGGCTGAGGGCTTGCGCCGGTGCCAGCCACCCTGACCCCTGGCTCCAGGCTACGCGTCTGCCTTCCGCCGGGGCTGGCCACGTCTAGGGAGGCTTGCTGTCCCACAAGAGAGGAAATTGCTACTTTGGAATCAATAATGGCCTGAGCAGTGTGATTGGCTAAGGTGATTATGTGTTTTTCAGTAACAATTGCAGCACCACCTGGCACAAAAACAGCCAATGAGTATAACCACCAGGGGTGTGCTTTCCTCTATGTCTAGCCCTGACTGTTTCCCAATTACTAGGACTATGGGGTCATGAGTCGTAAAGTGTGGCAAGAACATATAGCTGTCCCCACATGCATTGTCCAATCTAGTTATAGGGCAGATACGGCCACCCATTTTGCCTGCTAGTCCATAGCCATTCTTTACGGGATGGGTAGGTCCCAGCAAATGAGTGCTAAGGGGTCTGCTTTGGAAAAGACTATTATTTTTTAGTTTGATAGTAAAATTATACAACTCAAGGGGGTAACTATTCCACATCACAGAATCCTTCTTTTGTTCCATGCAGACAGGGGTGATGTAATCTATGTTGACAACCTCAGCTGTCAACCATCCTAAACCATCATACACAGCATATCCTAATAAAGACTTGGGCTTATTCACTTTCCCTTACAAGCAAAAAATATATAAATACGAGTCTCAGTGAAAGATGGCAGTTGTTTTCAGTCTTAAATGGGAAGGTCTTGCTCCAAACTTGTTGAAGGGTCATATTCTGCCATGCAAGCAAAGTGTTCCACACAGTCCATTTTGCAGGAATTACAGCCCAAGGAAGGCCAGTAGCATCTAAGGATGGTAAGTGCAAACACAACATTGGGTTCAGTTGTGTGCATAGGTGGCTGCTGAAGCCCACTGTAGAAAGATATTGGCTAGGGTGCTAGGGGCAAAAAGAAAGATGTTAATGGAGAACAATAAGGGGCAGAGTTTCATGGTCTAAGAGTATACAAGCAACATTTTCATTAGTAGATAACAAAGTACCAGGTAGGGGAGTCTTATGAGAAGGCTTCCAATACCATGTATTTTCCCCTTCTAAATTCTCTAAGTTTTCTACAGGCATGAGGAGACTCTCCTTAGGCATGAGGAGAGTCCACATAAACATACACAGGGTCCCAGAGGAATTATTAATAAAGATTTTCACTGGCACATTTTGTATAAATTGTGGACTTATAACAATGTTTTGGATAACTCTTATTCCCCATGGGCTTAAGATTCCCAACCAACAAGGCTCTATAGGTCAGTACCATGGTCAAAGGACTTTATTTTCCCTGTTTTGCATAGTTTGAGGCATAGGCAAAAACATTATTATTACTTCCCCTTTTGGGCTATAACGTGACCAGTCCTTTAACTTGTATTCTCAGTGCCTGCATAGGTCCTGCTGTTTGCATTTCAACTGGAACAGGAACTGTAGCCTTTGGTACTGAATTTAAACAGGTCAGGGCTGGACATAGCCTCCTAGTCATTGTTATAAAAGATCCTTTATTGCCTTTTTTGTTCCTTTAAAAGACCATTCATCTTCCTATAAGGCCTGTGCTGGTGGGGTTAGAGGGTGAATGGAAAGTCCAAGCAATATCTTGGTCTATCGCTCAAGACTGCCTGAGGTGACTGATAAATGGAGTTCCTTGGTCACTGTCCATTTGGGCTGGTACCTCTACAGGGCACTTACTTTTACTAAGTTGCAAATAGTGGCCCTCTGGTTGGTCTTTCCTACTGGGAATGCTAACAAGAGTCCCATGGAGGTGTCTGCAGCAGTGAAAGCATACCTTGCCCCTTCAGAGAGTGAGGAGCATGATGTAATCCACTTGCCATCATGTTACTGGGATATGTGCTTGGCCAGTATGTCCCATTGATGACGCAATTGCCATGGTCACTTGAATGAACACAATGGACACTCGTGGGTGATGCTTACAAGCTGCTAGTGAGTGACAGGCAGCTAGAACTGCTGGGCTAAACACCACAGGGTCTGGTAAACACAATATCCACTTTTTCTGTGGAGCCATTCTGCCATTTCTTGGGTCTCAGTGGTCTGGCTCCAGACTTTCGTGAGGGCAACTGCCTCAATGATCCCAAGGAGGGTTTAGAGTGGGCAGGGACATGATAGACAGTTATGTGTCACCACTGGAAGGCATCCCGATGTCCTTCCATAGATCTCTCCATAGAGTGCAGCCCATGACAGTCCACTGTCCTTATTTCCAAGTTGCCATCCATGTGGTAAGGCCTTTGTATACTGCCCAACTATCAGTAAAGGTTATTAATGTGCTCCCAGCTCATGGACTATAACCAACCACACAGATTTTAATTCAGCCCATTGACTGCTTTGCATGGTGCCTGTTTCTCACCAAATAGTGTCAGTGCTGGGCTGCACAACCACAACCATCCATTCAGGAGGCTGTCCATTAGCTGAACCATCCATGTATCATGCATTCTCTGGAACTTTCCTATGCCTTATTTAATGGGCACTTCAATGGCCACCTTAGGGGTTGTAATTTATGTCAAAGAATCTTCCACATAAGACACCAGGCTTATGATCTCATGCATTTCAATACTTAAAAGGCTAGTTTTGAAGACATTGTGCTGCAGCGGGTAAGCTTTCTACTTTGTTAAGGTACTTCATTGTATAATGCCAGAGCAAGGTTTGTTCCCAGTATCTGCAATCCACCCCTGGATAGGGATGGCAGGCTTCAGAATGACCAGACAATTTTGGGTTAAGTTGTCCACTTGCAACAAGGCATATGAGGCATATAGCTGCTTTTCTAAGGGGCTATATCATAATTCAGCCATTTTTCATAATTGTGAACAAAACCCAAGAGGTACTCATTTAGAATTTTGCCTTTGTCACAATCTATACCCTAAGCCAATGTTGGTGCTGGCCACATCCAATTCACAGGGTATGTCAAGGTCTACCCCACTCCATGCTTGAAAGTGTGCTATTGTCCTCTTTGTTTCTTCAAAAGCAGCCTGCTGGGGATCCCCACATTCCCATGTATGAAACCTTTTCTAATTAACGTATACAATTTGAGCTAAATGAGGGGTAAATCATCTCCAGTATCCCCAAATCCTCAGAAAGGCCATTAATTGTTTTGGAGTTTGTGGTTTTAGAAAACATTGCCATTTATCAATTGCATCAGAGGGATAACTTTGCCATACCCAACCAAACAACACCCAAGAATTTGACAGAACATTCAGGGCATTGCAACTTGTCCCAGTTGATTGGCTCTCCCTGGCCTTTAAGATAAGATACTACTGTCTCTGATTCTTCTTTTAACTCTGGTTAATATAACATCATCAATATAATCAAATAGGGCTATGGCCACAGGTTTCTTCCCTGTGGTCAGATCCTTTGCCACAAGGCCATGAGAGATGATCAGGCCATGCACATGGCCTTGGAGAAGCACTATAAAAGTCCATCCCTGGCCTTCCCATGTGAAGGTGAATGCAGGCTGACTTGACTAGTCTAAGGAAATACTAAAGAAAGTATTAGTAAGATCTAAAGAAAGGTGATAGTGACATAAATAGATATTAATTAATTGCAATAAGTCAGCAATGTCTGGGACCCCTGCATACATGGCAGTGTTATGTTATTTAATTCACAATAATCTATTGTCATGCTTCGTGTTCCATCAGACTTTCCAACTGACAATACAGGACTATTGAGGTGACTATAGGTAGTTATTATCCTTACCCTTTCTAAGTCTTTAATTGTAGCAGTAATTTCCTCGTGCTTGCCCAGGAGTTTGTACAGTTTGGTCACCACAGTTCTTCAGAGTGAGGGAATAAACCATTTAGCTTGACTGCCTTTATTATTCTGCATTGAAGTTGGAATTCTCCTATGATAGTCTCTAATATGGCATCCTGGAAAATATCAATTCCTGAAATATGTTCGGGTATAAGAGAAATATACACTGTCTATCTTTGGGGAGGTAATCATCCAATTGTAACACTAAATGTTAATGCTTAGTGTAAATTATTTTTACATCCATAGCCTTCTATAGCCAGCACTGACCCATGTAATCATGCTCTACATTGCCATGAATAAAAGTACCTTTAGCTCCCATGTCCACTAAGGTTAATATTCTTTTTTGATTAGTAGGACACCAATAAACACTTAACTCTACACATGGCTTCTGGTCCCCAGGATCTCCAGTTATTATTCTTACCTGGGGATCTTGACCCCTCCCCTATCTTAGGGGGAAAGTGCTTGCCAGGCTTCCTTCTTCCCCAAGAGCAAAAGCCTCCTGGGGTTGGGGCTGTAGCTTTTTTCCTATTTACCCTTTTCCCTCAGCACTCTGAAGGGACAATTTCATTAATCACTTGTCCTTAGGGAGCTTGCTCCAAAGTCTCACTAAAACTTCACTGACCTGCCTATCTATTGCTTCTAGCTTGGTGCCTGGGACAATAAGATCTACCAACATTTGTTTGCGTGACACCCAATTAAGACCATCATGTCCTCGGGGTACTTTCCCTGACACCCAGACCCCAGCCCTCTTTCTCCATAGCCTTTCCAATTCCCCTAAATCAGCTAGAGCCTGCACAGCTCACAACACAGTTTCCCCCACTAGGGGGCTCAGGATTGACACCAGAGGTCCGTAACAGTGGTTGGGAGCAGTATGTAGCACAGTATTTTTAATTCCTGCAGTAAAAGCTTTGGTGTCAGGCCCCACGAAGTTCGTGGCATAAATAGCAGGTCTCATCCCCAACCTCCATTACAAGAGTAATTCTTCCATAGATTGTCAGTAAGGGGTGGCATAGAATATGTCCCTTTCATTAGGCCATGCCACCTTGCATCCATTAACCAGCAATGCCAAAAGTGATGCTGTTTCTGTCTCACTAAAGATAGTGTATAAACACTGATGCAGAAAAGGGTAAATGGTAATGGATGACAATTTACTCTTTTCTATCCCAGATAATACAACTCCTCCTGCTCCAGTGTCCCATAATCTTAGAAGTCAGTTAGTTAGGGATGTTCTCAATCTCTTCCTATACCTTTTCCCCAAATCTCACAACTCAGCAGCAGTATAGTCCCTGATGGTTATATATAACTTCTGCTCAGGGGGTTGGAAATGTTGGATCCCAGGAGGTTGGTCTTGTGATGCCTTCTACTTCTATTGTGTTTTAGGGCACATCCTCGGGGTATCTCATTTTCTTCCACTTCCCATTCTTCCCCTTTCTCCTTATCTGAGGAGGAGTCCACAGAATCCCATGTTTTAGGGTCCCACCTATGGGTGGTTAATATTCTCCAGACCTGAACTCAAGGCATCCTGCAGCCTCTAAATCAAATATATCTACAAGCTACAGTTTCTAACTTATCATCTATACGGTGCAGGTGATTTGTTAAAGAATCTTTAATTTCTGCCTGTGATAGGTGCATATCCATTTCTAACTTTAACCCTTCTTCTAAGTGGTTCACAGAGGCGTTTGCCACTTATTCTGCCTCAGTAGCCACCCACAAGTCTCCTAACAGAGGCCATGCTATAGCTGCTGCTATCTGGTGGTCTTCCTTTTTCTTATTTACATTCAACTACTCTGCTACCTATTATAGCACAGCCAATATACCAACTGGAATTTTAAGGGCATACTTGTACTCTCTCAGTGGTCCCCACTCATCCAGGAGGGAAACCACTCCTTCCCACACAGACATTATAGGCCAACCCAGGATTTCCCCTGCCGATTCTTCTTTCCCTGAGATCATGCCCACTAGTGCCATAGGCCCTTTAGTCTTCTGAATGGTGGCTCACCAGTAGTTCCAACCCAACTCCTGAAGAGCACAGGTTGGGGCAGGTGTAAGACCAAAGAATGCACCTGGCACTGAGTCAGGCATAAGCTTTATTTGGACTTATGGATGGGAGAGAGTCTCCAGTGGTGGTAGTTTGGAGATTGAAGGTAGCACTCTGCAAAGAGGTGGGAAAGTGAGGGGTGATATAAGGATTTCAGACTAAAGACATTCCATAAAATATGAGAACAGAGTTTCTGCTAGGGTTCCAAGACTTGCACATATGGGGTCTGATGATATTATCACTATGTACACAGAATTGAAGTTTTACCACTCTGGGGAGGTTATGGTTTATGATACCATCTATACATTATTTCCTCTCTGGGGAGGGTTGTTAACCTTTAACTCATGTCTGGATCACATAGGCAGCTACAGCCTGAGAGCATAGGGGGAGCCTGGGCCCTGGGTTCCCACGTTACGTAAAATCTATTCATTTTTAATGGTTGACCACTAATTTAAAAATTTTAAAACATTAGGTGGACGGTATACTTTGGAGGCTAAAGAAATCACATATGCAGGCTGTTTTGCAAAGACTAGATATCAGTTTTCATCATTGATATATTGATAGTTAGTTGGTCTTGTCTTCCATAAGCCCAGACTTTAAAATTGCATGTTTCATAAAGAAAAGCACTTAATGATGATGACATCAGAAAGCATTTAATGAAATAGTAAGATTTACCATTTTATGTAAATGGAAGAAAGATGCCTTCACTCAGTCTCCCTCCTAATGACCTGTGGTGGTTTGAAACTGAATGTACCCCAGAAAATCGGGTTCTTAAAGCTAATCCACTCGTGTAGTTTATTGTAAATAGGGCTTCTGATTAGTTAGTTCAGTTAAGTTTTGTTCCCCAATGGGTCTTAATCCTTTATTGGAGTCCTTTATAAAAGAATGAAATTCAGACAAAGAGTAAACCATGGAAACAAGAATCTGAAAGCAACAAAACTTGGTAGAGAAGGGAGAGACCAGCAGATGCTGCCATGTGCTTTGCCATGTGACAGAGGAGTCCAGGATCACCAGCAGCTGATATTCAGGACAAAGCATTTTCTTGATGATGCTTTGATTTAGACATTTTCACAGCTTAAAAACTGTAAACATGCAAGCTAATAAATCCCATAGTTAAAGCCAGCCCATTTTATATTATTTGCTTTGGGCAGCTTAGCAAACTAAAACACCACCATTCCTTCTTTTCTTTTATTCTGTGTTTATTGGTGCCTATCAGATGCCAGAAACTGTGTACCATAACATGGAAGAAAGGTTGGAAACAGGGGTGAGGTACAAAGGCAAGCAAGATACAAGCCTTGTAATACAGGGATTTGTTGTCTATTGGGAGAGATAAATGTAAGGTAAATAACTGCAATAGAATATAAGGAGAGCTAAGGTAAGGGTTGGTAGAGAGCATGATGGTAGTAATGGGGAAGGAACTATTACTGTGGCCTGGGGAAAAAGGGAAAATTTCTCAGGGAAAGTGATGTGGGAGCCAGACACATAAGAAGGTATTAGTCACATAAATAATGAGAGACGATCATTTTAGACAGATATCACCATACATGAAAACACATAGACACATTTGGGAAATAAGATATTTATGTAAGTGGAGAGCTGGGAAAAGAAATGTATGTTAATACCAACTTGGGAAAGGCTCTGTATGCATGCTCAGAACTCTGGTCTTTATCCTGAATAAAAGGGACGCTTCCAAGACTTTAATGCAGGTAAACTGATTTTTGCTTTAGGAAGATGACTTTTGTCTGACTATGAGAATGGATTGGAGGAGGCAAAAGACGGTCAAGGGAGTCCATGCAATTCCAAGGCTATTGATAATTCAGATGACAGGGAATGAGGACACAAGCCAAAGATGTGGACAGGTGATTGCAAAGGAGCAGGTGGAAATGAAGGGTACTTTGGAAGCTGAGTTTATAGGACTTAATGAAGAAAGAGTGAAGATTTTAGTGTATTTTTCCCTTATACCATCCTATTATTAACACCTTATATTAGTATCATATGTTTGTTGTAATTCATGAAAGAACATTCTTAAACTTGTACTATTAACTATAGTCCATCATTTAAAATAGAATTCATCATGATGTACAGTCCTGTTTTATCTTTTCATCTTTATTCTAGTAATATATGCATCCTAAAGTTTCCCCTTTTAACCACATTCACCTCATTAGCTAAGTGCTATTGACTACACTAACAATAATGTGCTACCATCACTGCCATCCATTTCCAAATATTTGCCATTAGTCTAAATAGAAATTCTGTACATATTAAGCATCAACAACCCATTCTCTAACTCAAATCTATCTCCTGGCAACTTATATTCTAGATTCTAACTCTAGGAGATTGCTTATTACAATTAGTTCATATTAGTGAGGTCGTACAATATCTGTACTTTTATGTCTGGCTTATTTCACTCAGCATAATGTCCTCAAGGTTCATCTATGTTGTCACCTGCATCAGGACTTCATTCCTTTTTACAGGTGAAAAATATGCCACTGCATGTATGTACCATATTTTCTTCATACATTCGCCCATTGATGAACACTTGGGTTACTTACATCTTTTGGCAATTTTGAATAATGCTGCTATGAACATTGGTCTGCAAATATCTATTTGAGTTCCTGCTTTCAGTACTTCTAGATATATACCTAGTAGCAGGATTGCCAGATTATATAATTCTGTACTTTGCTTCCTGAGGAACAGTGAAACTGTCTTCCACAGTGGCTGCTTTTTCTTTTAAAGGATAAAGTCTATAGTTTATTTAAGATTTTGAAATACAACAAAAAGTTTCCAATCACTCATCTAGCTGAAAAAGAAACTGAAGTTATTAGAATTAGTAAACACTTTTGGTTTGTAAATTGTAATGAGCAGAGTTCATTAAAGTTTCCCATTTCTTTAGTTCTCTGGATACTAGTTAATTATCCCATTTATGAAGATTCTAGGAAGAGAAGTATTAAAACTGGTTTATAGTTCCAGAAATACCCCAATTTACTTTTATTGCCTAAAATTAAAATTTTCAATTATGAGATGATTATGAGACAAGCATATCAAACCTAAAATCTATTTTTTTTTACACTGAGAAATCAAATATACCAAATAGATTTGTGTTAGACAGCCAAAGGGGTGCTAATGCAAAATATTGGAAATCTGTTGGTTTTTATAAAGAGTATTTATTTGAGGTAGAAGCTTATAGATACCAGGCCATAAAGCGTAAGTTACTTCCCTCACCAAAGGCTGTTGCCACGTGTTGGAGCAAGAAGGCTGCCGAAGTCTGCAAGGGTTCAGGCTTCCTCTTCCTTTAGCCTTCGTGGTCCCAGCTTCTTCCATTATCAGCTGTAGGCTGGGATAAGTCTTCTCTATCTCCCGGGGCTCATTTCTCTCTGAGTTCAGCAACTCTGCTCTCTCCACAAGGCAAGCTGTAAACTCTCAGGTGAATGGCTCAACTTCTTTCCCAGGATCTCTGCCATGACTAATGGAGCCTTCTCTCTTTCCTCGCATATCTCTTAGTTTGTGTATTTACTTCCTGGGGCTGCAACATTAAAACTCCAACTGACTCTTATGCCATGTAGTTTTCTCTGTGAGTCCTTGTCCACCAAGGGGTCAGGGACTCAACATCCTACTGATAAGATCCAATCAAATCCTTAATCATAATTTAATCAAGCAAACATGAAACCTCTGTATCCAATACAATCTAATATGCACAGAGGAACAAATCAGTTTAGAAACATAATCCAATATCTTTTTTTGAAATCCATAATATCAAACTGCTGCAATATTCTAAGTGCTCTAAATGAAGTATATATGTAAAGTAAAATATAATTGAACTTTAAAATGTAGAATATACATTTTGTATAAGAATTAACTTCTTGGGAATGGAATCTATGGAATATTTTTTACTAAAACTTCAAAACCTTGATAACTGCACATGAAAAATCATTTAAAAAGTATAGATTTAACTGTACAAAGAAACTGACACTGATGTGCATACTTCCATAGAGAAACAAAACAAATGTTTCAACAGGTGTGTATTTCAATAAAAGTTTTAAAAGTATGCATACTGTAAAGTAGTTAGATTTTTATAGAGTGCAGTCTTAGATTATCAAATTTTTATTATTCTTTTCCTTCAAAAAATATGTCAATGTAATGTAAAAAGAAAATCAAAGGTATATGGTATATCATTCTTCTTTTTAATAGGCGGTTTCTTGATTTCTGTTTTCCCCTATGGGATACATTAATTAATTTAAACCATAATCTCTAATCTCTTGACATTTAAACTTTTAAGGTTCACTCTGTCTTTAAAATATACTGCTGAAGTGCAATGACTATCCTGAAAAACTTAAAAACTTATAACTAAATTTCACATAATCACTAATCTCCAAAGAATGTACAATGGTATCAGTTAGGAAACAATTCTGTGAAAATCTTTTTATTTTTTCCTTTTTAATTTGGTGTAGGCATAATAGCAAGTTTCTGATCTAAAACAAGTAATGCTTTGCTTTTATTAAGGTGACATCACGTAAGGCAGTTCAAAGAATGCTGACCAACCAAACAAAATGCAATTATTGGATTATCTTCCTACTCATATCACCTTAACTTTTGATAATGCATTGCTCAAATCTGTACATCACTCCATCACATAGTAACCCTATTTTTGATTAACCTGTTCTAAAGTGCAGTATTTACATATTTTTTAGCCAAAAGTCTGGTCAGTTGTGGCATCAAGTCATGGTGTCATCCCAGTTCTATTATCATTTACACTCACAAAAGGAAATTCTGGAAATTTAGCACTTGTCCCTGGTCCCCAAAGGTTCAACTGTCCTTTGGTAGTGCTAAATTCAGTAGCTATTCCAGCTCTTGATCCATGATATGGAGCACGGAAAAGCTGTTCAGAGAAGCTCGTTTGGTAACGTTGGTGGACAGGCTGAGCTTCAACTTTCTTCTGAGAAGCCAATAGATCAAAAATGCCCTGTGTTGATACAGCAGAAGTATGGTTTGTCTCACCACCTGAAAAGGGAAATGAGTGTTGTGAATCATCAACTATTAGTCTAAACTGGGACTTGGTTCTTAGTGGAGAATTCATTCCTGATTGAAAGCTATTGGTGGGCATGGCTACATAGACTTACTTATCTATGGAAGAGAATGCTGGCTGATTTGGAAGTGTCTGATTATCAGCCACAAAGTTAAGGCTCAGGCTATTCATGCTATTCATATAGCTACCTTTTGGCTAGTTCTGTCCAAAGCCTGCTGTAGAAACTTCAAGTATTTCTGCAACATGTTGGCTTTATCTGATGAGGATGCTTGGAAATTGATGCAACATTCTCAGACTGGGTGACCTCAGATATCTCTGAAGAATTTATTGATATGCTAGAAGTCACTTCATTGTCAGCAATACTGAATAAGATCTCATGCTGTCCACTAGCTCTATGGGAATAATGATCCAACAGAGTTTGCTGTACCTATCTAAAATAACATTTTTGAAATGATTGCCCCTCACCTACACATTCAGCACCTGTGAATCTAATGGATGTCATGGTACATTCACCAATGACACTAGCCACAGGTGCTGTGTGACAGAGGCTGAGAAGCTATGGTACCCACCTTCAGTACATACTCCCTTTTGTTGTTACTTGGTACTTAAAAATACTGCTTTAAAAAAAATTGCAAGGCATCATCAAAATTAGTACTTCTGGGTCCCTCTTGCAAATTATCAACATGATCAATGTCAGCATTGCTTCTGAGTCCAGTAAAGCTTGTTGATCCACAAGCTCAAAAGCATGTTTGGAAAGTTTGTTCTCTTCATATACAGATAAAGGAAAAATTGATTTTGATCCAGTGGCTGTTTCAGACTTCTCTTGACACATCTTCTAAATGTGACCCCCCAACAGAAGAATGTGGTATTTCAATAGCATATTCTGCTACCATATACTCATCTTTTACTTTAGCACTTAAAGAATAAAGAGGCAAGTGATCATTTTTGTCTTCCTACAGGTCGGATTTATCCATCACATTCACTTTGTCCATCCCAGCTGATTTTTTCTGTTTTCTGCTTTTTCTTTTTTTTTGTGGTAAGTTGTCTTTTGGTGATGTAGAAAAGTTAGAATCTTTCTCGGATGTCAGAAGGTCACCTTTGATGGCACATCTGTTTAATTTCTTGTCATGATTTTCATGGCATATCCATTTATGTTTCAATACAAGCTCTGTTTTGGAAAAATACTGTAAACAATATTCACACTGGTAAAATACTGTATGAGTATATGTGAGTTTTCTTATGTCTTTCATATGATTTTTTTGAAGGAATTGCATACCACATTCATCATAGCAAAATGACTTTTCATCATTATGAATCTTCTCATGCCTCTGTAGCAGGTACTTCTGTATGAAAGGCATGTCACATTGACTACATTCAAACAGTTTTTCACCTATATGAATGAAGACATGTCTCTGTAGTTCATTCTAAAGGCAGTCTTACAGTGCTCCCAACTATGAGATTTAAGGATTTTCAAAACAAGTGACCCATCCTCATTTATTGTAAGAATTTTTGCAGAAAAATGTTTCCACTTTTTCTTTTTCTGTAAAGCTACTGACTCTCTGAATGTTTTTTGTCTCTCATCAGTTGATCAGATACATCAATAACAGTAATTTCCTTTTCTGAGACTAAGGTAAAAATGAAGACTTCAAGGAAAGAAATGCTGTAGAGTTGAAAAAGAAAACTGTTATGCTGAAAATAGAATGAGCAGATTTAAAAAGGGAGGGCATAGGGCAAGTTAATTGAGCTAAATTATCACTAATGAGGATTAGTACCAAAAGAGGTTTCTCTTCAAAAGATTGAGCTAGGAAAATGGCTTATGTGACCGTTTGAGACAAAGAGTGTGTGGGGGAATGGGGCGGATGAGGGAGACATGAGCTATATATGTGGCGAGGGGCATGTGAGCTGCTCAGGCAGGGTGTCCTTGGGTTCCAGTTTATTAATCAGCAAGCAGGATGTTGCCGTAAGACTTTGCTGGCATCAGCCCGATTGGTTTGCTACAGTTTCTCTCTCCAAGCAGGGACAGGGGTCTTTATCAGCACCACAAAGGATCATTGGTATGTCAGCCTGCTTCACTTAGCCTCTGTTTCTTCTTTGTAATCCCCTGAATAAAATGGAACCCCAAGCAAATCAAGATGGTTAGTAAAATTATTTATCATTCCAATTTCACAAATCAAGCTGAGTTGCCACCTTTCCTAGGCTGCTTTGCTAGAATTCCAGAATCTTGATTTTTGCAGTAGCATTCTCAGTTTTTTAAACAATTTCATCAGAAGCCTTGGCCCCAGAGTACCTGCCATAGTTTTTTTCCTATGGGTTTAAGATGGAACATTTTGATCTGTAGCTGATTTCAAGTGTTTATAGGGAAGCATCTGAATGAAAATTTTCTGTAGATGATAAAAGATTGAAAATGGCTGCATTGAACTTATTACTTTTATGAAAGTGAAAGTCCCGATGAAAGCATAATTGAGAAAGATATTTGATTGTTTCTGTGACATGTAGCATTCTTTCAAGAATAACTGAAATTATAACCAATAACACTATTCTGTTGTCTATATCTGGCAGATCAGTACAAGGACATCTCATGGACAGTGAGGATATTTACAAATCTTTATATTATTTCAAAATATTTATTTAATAGCATTTTACCCATATAAATTTAGCTAACAGAAGGTTAGAAAATGCTATCTAATTTGACAACAATTTCCATGTAACTCATAACATTAAAAATACCTAATGGGTTACTGAGAAATATTTGGTTCACTATTTAGCCAAAGTGACAATAAAAGAATTTAAAAGTAAATAAGAGGTAATAAGATTATAAAAAAATTAAAAATAAAAAAACTTATTTTAAAAATGAAAATACTTGTTTTCTAAAACAATAAAGGATGATGAGGTTAATACAAAAATCAAGGATATTATTCTCTGAAAAGAAATAAAACAAAATAGAGTTACTATGGCTAAGAAATTTGACATAGAGTCAGATGGTCATTCTGCAAGTTTCTCTTATGCAAATCTCAGTGAGATACCAAAAACTGCCAAATTATGCAAAGCCTCAAACACCAGTGTTCCTCAAAAGCCTAAGGACATCCAGACACCGTAAAAAACCAACAAGATAAAGAACTCAGTAAACTATCTAACCCAAAGGACTTTTGGAGCACCCCAAACTACCCACCAACCAAACTACCCACCTTACGCAGCGCACTCCTTGCTCGTGGGGCTCCCCTACGCGGGGGACACCCCTGCGTGGCACCGCACTCCTTGCGCGCATCAGCACTGTGCGTTGGCCAGCTCCACACAGGTCAAGGAGGCCCGGGGTTTGAATCGAAGACCTCCCATGTGGGAGACAGATGCCCTAACCACTGGGCCAAGTCCGCTTCCCTGAATTGCAATTCTAAGACTCTAAATAAATACCTTTGTTGCTTTGTAGCTTAATTTGTTATTTCATGGATGACAATTCTGGTAAGAGATATAATCTTTGCTTTGTAGGTGGATTGCTCAGATTGTTATGGAAAAAAATGTTATAATCTCTTACTAAGAACAAACCAATAATCCAAGAAAAAAATTTTTTAACAAAAGGAAAATTGATTCTATTTTTATAAGAGGATACTGTCTGATAAGAAAACTCTCAAAAATCTCATAAGCCTATCATCCTTAGCCAACCTTGACAATGACAAATAAAATTCTTTTTCCATAAATCTTTTACAACTTTTTATATTCATTCAGGTTTTGTCTTACAAATAGCATTCCTCCTTCTCGCTCTGAGACAACCAGTCATTTTACTATAGAACAAAACTACACTTTTTCCTAAACAGAGCATATCCTGCCTACTTTGCATACCTGTATACTTCAAGTTACCAAAAGAACTTTGACACTGTCTTTAAATAAAAATCCTATAAAACCAATTATTTTTAAGCAGTTTTATTGAGTTATGTTAACACTCTATACAATCCATCCAAATTGTACAATCACTGGCTCTCAGTATAATCGCAGTGCTGTGCTTTCATCACCACAATCAATTTTAGAACATTTTCGTTATTCCAAAAATAAATAGGCCACACTCCTTACGCCCGGGTATTGTTGACAGGTAGCATTGGTATGGTACCTTTGTTACAACTGATGAAAGAATATTAAAATATTACTGTTAACTATAGTCCATAGTTTTTATTAGGTGTATTTTTCCCATATACCACCCTTCAATTAATACCTTGTAACAGTGAGGTGTATTTGTTATAGTTCATGGAATAGCTTTCTTATATTTGTACTGTTAATCACAGTCATCATCTCCAACAGATTTCACTGAGTTATAGTCTCATGTTTTATCTCCTAGTTTTCCTTCTAGTTATATAAATGACCATTAACTTCCCCTTTCAATCACATCCACACATAATTCAGTGATTGTAATTATATTCACAATAATACCATCACCTCCATCCATTTCCAAACATTTATAATTTACCTAGTTATAAATTCCATACAAATAAAGCATCAGCTCCCCAATCTCTGTCCTCACTCTGTTGTTTTATTTTAATTTATTTTTTATTTATTTCTTTTCCCTTCCCTGCCCCCCTTCCCCCAGTTGTCTGCTCTCTGTGTCCATTTGCTGTGTGTTCCTCTGTGTCTGCTTGTATTTTTGTCAGCAGTACCCGGAATCTGTGTCTCATTTTGTTGCATCATCTTGCTGTGTCAGCTCTCCGTGTGTGCAGCACCATTCCTGGGCAGGCTGCATTTTTTTCGCACTGGGCAGCTCTCCTTATGGGGTGCACTCCTTGCATATGGGGCTCCCCTACACGGGGGACACCTCTGCGAGGCACAGCACTTCTTGTGTGCATCAGCACTGAGTGAGGGCCAGCTCATCACACAGGTCAGGAGGCCCTGGGTTTGAACCTTGGACCTCCCATGTGGTAGGTGGACACTCTATCCATTGGGCCAAATCCACTTCCCCATTCTATCTTCTGGTAAACTATATTCTATATTCTAATTCCAAGAGTTTGCTTATTATAATTATATCATATTAATGAGATCATATAATACTTTTCTTTTATGTCTGGCTTATTTCATTCAAAATAATGTCTTCAAGATTAATCCATGTTGTTACATGCATTGGGACTTCATTCCTTCTTACAGCTGAATAGTATTCCATTGAATATATATACCACATTTTGATTATCCATTCATCCATTGATGGACTCTTGGGTTGCTTCGTCTTTTGACAAGTTTGAATAATGCTGCTATAAACAATGTTGCTGTTCACACCCTTATTTTCAGTAATGCTGCTATAAACAGTGTTGTCTGTTCACACCCTTATTTTCAGTACTTCTGGGTATATACCTAATAGAGGGATTGTTGGATAGTATGCAGTTCTCTACTTAGCTTCCAGAGGAAGTGTCAAATTGTCTTCCATAGTAGCTGCAACATTTTACAATCCTACCAGCAGGGAATGAGTGTTTCTATTTTTTTATTTGTTTAATAATGGCCATTCTAGTACAGGTGAAATTACATCTCATAGAGATTTTGATTTGTATTTCCCTAATAGTTAGTGGCCATTTTTTCAAGTGCTTTTTAGCCATTTGTATATCCTTTGTGGAGAAATGTCTATTCAAGTCTTTTGCCCATTTTTAATTGGGTTATTTGTCTTTTTATTGTTGAGATGTAGAATTTCTTTATTTATTATAGACATTAAACCATTATCTGATGTGTGATTTCCAAATATTTTCTCTCATTAAGTATACTGACTTTTCACTTTCTTGACAAAGTCCTTAGGAGCACAAAAGTTTGGGGAGGTTCCATTTATTTATTATTTCTTTTGTACTTGAGCTTACAATGTAAGGTTTAAGAAGCCATTGCCTACCACAAGATCTTGCAGACACTTTCCTACATTTTCTTCTAAGAGTTTTATAGTCCTGGATCTTACATTAAGGTCTTTAATTCATTTTGATTTAATTTTTATGTGTTCTCTTTCTCTTTTGTATATGCAGTTCTCCCAGCATCATTTGTTTGATGAGAGTATTCTTTCAGAATTGTGTGGTCTTGGAAACATTGTCAAAAATCAATTGGCCAATGACTGGGGGGTGGGGTGAGAGCAGGCGCTGCCTCTTGCTTCACTGTCCCTAGTGCCACCCCAGTATGACACATGTTGCTGAAGCCATGAAGACATAGGCCTCAGAGCATGTTTTTGACTACTCATGGGAAACTGTTACAACAGCTGCAATGCAGATATACCCAAATCCTATGAAACCAAGTGTGGTTGGAGTTGATGTTTTGGATAGTGCCATGCTTAGGCTAATGTGTCAGCTTGGCCAGATAATTGTGCCCACTTGTTTGGTCAAGCAAGCACTGGGTTAACTGTAATATAAGGGCAATTATGAACTTTAGTCACCATTGACTTTACTGCAGTGGTAAATAGTAGATAGCTGATTACAATTACATCAGTCAGGGAGACTACCACCACCAATGAGTGACATTTTATCCAATCAGTTGAATGCCTTAAAAGGGGAAGTGATTCCAGCATTGAGTGATAATTTCACAGCTCATCTTTGGACTGCCAACATCTCCCAGAATTCATCAGGGACCTTCATTGGACTTTCATTGGAGCCATGGTTGCAGATCTGGCTGCAGAACCTGGACTTGTGCATCCCCACAGTCACGTGAGAGATTCTGTTAAAATCTCTCACTATTGACAGATGTCTCTTGTTGATTCTGTTTCCCTAGAGAACCCTAATACAGCTTGGTACCAGAAGTGGTTCCTGAGAAACAGAGTCTTAAATATGGGGTGTCTGAGATGGTTCTTGGAGTCTAACAATTGGCTCTCTACTCTAAATGGACTGAAGGGTACTAAGGACTCCCTTTCCAATAATGAAGAGGCTGCTAACAGTCCATGGCGTAAGTTGACAATCGAGATATGCAAAATACCATCCCTGGATTCCCCTACTCCACACTTATAAGAAGCAAGGATCTGGGTGAGAGTGTTTTCAACACCTTATAGAGTTTTGAGGGGTCAAATGATACAATGATGTTGGCTGGTTCCTCCTAGATATTCTGGATACTCAAACAAAAGAAAAAGATGAGTTAAAGGCTCCAAATTTGAAACTTAAATGCTGCATGAATAATGCAAAAGTTTCTGTGAGTGGTTTGAAAGAAAATCTTGTCTCCTGTAGCCACAGGCTCAAAATATCTGAGAACCAAACTCAGACTGTCATTGTATGAATAGTGGAGTTACAAAAGAAACAAAATCTCAATCCTGCAGGGTTTCTGCAGTTAAAGTGAAGGCACTGATTGAAAAAGAGTGGAATCTAGAAAATTGGGATGGAGAAATATGAAATGATAAAAATAGTGGGGACATTGGAACCCTAAATTCTGCTGCAACTTTACCAGATAAGCCTGCAATGACCTGCTCTGTCCAGACCAGACCTTGTCAACCTTGTATCATCCCGCCTGCAGGTTTCCCCAGGGAGTCTGGACCTCCTCCCAGCCCTAAAGCACATACCAGCCAAACTCCATGCACTGCCAAGCATCCAGTCTGCCCTAAGGAAATTGCCTTCCAACCCCTGTTTGAAGAGATTAATCCTGTCTCACCAGAAGAAAATGCAAGAGAATGCCCTGAGGTCAGTAGCTTGCAAGGCATTTCTAATCCTTCTTCTTACCCACCTCCACCACCTCTCTTGTCTTTGAGACCTATTATTAGACTAAAATCACAACAAGCCCCAAAGGTGAAATACAAAGTGTGCTTCATGAGGAAGTAAGGTATACTCAGAAAGAATTGCATTAGTTTTCAAAATTATATAGACAGAAATCAGGGAAATATGTGTGGGAATGGATACTAAGGGAGAATGGTGGAAGGAATATAAAGTTGGATCAGGCTGAATTTATTGATTGGGCCACTAAGCAGAAATTCTGGATTCAACACTGTAGCTTGAGGGGTTAATAAGAGTATTAACAGTTTGCTTGGGTGGCTGACTGATATATGGACCAAAAGATGGCCTAACATGTCTGAGCTTGAGATGCCCAATTTGCCCTGGTATACAAAAGAAAAAGAAATTCAAAGGCTTCAGAAGATTGGATTGCTAGAAAGGATTTAACATTTGAGAGCTGCCCACCCAGCCCAGGAATGTCCAGAAGACACACCTTTAACCAGGACTGTGAGGAAAAAATTTGTGAGACTAACTCCATCTTCCCTGAAGAGCTCTGTGGTTGCTCTTCTCTGTAGTCCAGATATTACTGTAGGGAAGGCTGTGATGGAATTAGAATCCTTAAACATAATGGGGATGATCGCATGTCGGTCTGGTCAAGTATCAGCAGTTAATCGCCAAAGTGAAGGTGGGCATGGCTACTGCAAATGAAAGGCAGATACAAAAAAGTACTCAAAATAGTCTGAATTGTGGAGAGTAACGGCATTGGCTAATACATCATGGGGTGCCTAGCACTGAAATAGATGGGCAGTCTACTGAATTTCCTATGGATCTGAACAAACAGAAGAGTTCTAGGTCGAATGAACAAAACCCTAACGCAAATTACAGATGCAGGGAATAATGGCCCCTTAATAAATTCCCAGACTTGAGACAGTTTACAGATGCAGAGCCCCGTGAATGAAGAGAATGCCAAGCCTTCTTGGGGAAGGATCCTGTTAAACTGACCAAAATTTATACTGCTAATCTTCCTCCCACCTTTCCCCAGGGATATCTACAGCCTTTTACCAGAATAACTGTGCACTGGGGAAAAGGATATGATCAGACATTTCAGGTATTATTAGACACTAGCTCAGAAGTGACATTAATTCCAGGAGAACAAAAACGTCACTGTGGTTCACCAGTCAGAGTAGGAGTTTACGGAGGTCAGGTGATTAATGGAGTTTTAGCTCGGTTCCATCTCACAGTTGGTCCAGTGGGTCCCCAGACCCACTCTGTGGTTATTTCCCCAGTTCTAGAATGCATAATTGGAATAGACATGCTTAGTAACTGGCAGAATCCCCATGTTGGATCCCTGTCTTGTGGAGTGAAGGCTATTATGGTTGGAAAGGCCAAGTGGAAGCCACTAGAACTGCAAAATAGGAAACCAAAAGCAATATCCAATTCCTGGAGGGATTGTAGAAATCAGCGCCACCATCAAGGATTTGAAGGATGCAGGGGTGGTAATTCCCACCACATCCCCATTCAACTCTCCTAATTGGCCTGTGCAGAAAATGGATGGATCATGGAGGATGACAGCAGATTATCATAAACTTAACCAGGTGGTAACTCCAATTGCAACTGCTGTCCGAGATGTGGTATCATTGCTTGAGTCAGATCAACACATCCACTGGTACCTGGTATGCAGCTGTTGGTTCGGCAAATGCTTTTTTCTCATTTGCTATTAATAAGGATCACCAGAAACAGCTTGCTTTCAGCTGGCAAGTCCAGCAGTATACCTTCAGAGTCCTGCCTCGGGTATATCAACTGTCCAATGCTATGTCATAATATTGTCCTTAGGGATCTTGATCATCTCTGCCTCCCACACCAGCCCATTATATTGATGATATAATGTTGATAGGATCTAGTGAGCAAGAAGTAGCAAAGACTCTAGACTTACTAGTAAAGCATTTGTGTGAAGGAGGATGGGAGATAAATCCAAATAAAATACAAGGTCCTTCCACCTCTGGGAAATTTCTAGGTGTCCAGTGGTGGGGGGCATGTTGAGATATCCCTTCTAAACTGAAGGGTAAGCTGTTGCATCTTGCCCCTCCTATGACCAAAAAAGAGGCACAATGCTTAGTTGGTCTCTTTGGATTTTGGAGATAACACATTCCTCATTTGGGTTTGCTACTCTGGCCCATTTACTGGGTGACCAGAAATGCTGCTAGCTTTGATTGGGGAGAGGAGGCTCTCTGACAGGTCCAGGCTGCTGTGCAAGGTGCATTTCCACTTGGGCCATAAGATCCAGCAGATCCAATGGTACTGGAAGTTTCAGTGGAAAATAGAGATGCTGTCTGGAGCCTTTGGCAGACCCCTATAAGAGAATCACAATGCAGACCCGTAGAATTTTGGAGCAAAGCCCTGCCATCCTGTGCAGATAACTACTCCCCTTTTGAGAAACAGCTTTTGATCTGCTAATGGGCCTTAGTAGAGACTGAACGCTTAACCATGGGCCACCAAGTTACCATGAGACCTGAGTTGCCTATCATGAGCTGGGATTATCTAACCCACCAAACTATAAAGTTGGGCATGCACAGCACCAATCAATAATAAAGTGGAAGTGGTATATATGAGATAGGGCTTGAGTGGGTCCTGAAGTCACAAGTTACATGAGGAAATAGCCCAAAGGCCCATGGTCACCACCCCTGCCTTGTTACCTTCTATTTCCCAGGCCATAGCTTTGGTCTCTTGCAGAGTCCCTTATGATCAGTTGATTGAGGAAGAGAAAACTCAGGCCTGGTTTACAGATGGTTTACAGATGGTTCTTCACTATATACAGGTACCACCCAAAAGTGGACAGCTGTAGCACTGTAGCCCCTTTCTGCGACATCCCTGAAAGACAGTGGTGAAGGCAAATCCTCCCCATTGACAGAGCTTTGAGCAGTGCACCTGGTTGTTCATTATGCTTGGAAGAAGAAATGGCCAGAGGTGCATTTGTGCACTGATTCATGGGCTATTGCCAATGGTTTGGCTGGATGGTCAGGGAACTGGATGGAACATGATTGGAAAATTGGTGACAAAGAGGTGTGGGGAAGGGGGATGTGGATAGACCTTTTTGAGTGGGCAAAAAACATGAAAATATTTGTGTCCCATGTGAATGCTCACCAGAGGGTGACTTCAGCAGAGGAAGATTTTAATAATCAAGTGGATAAGATGGCCCGCTCTGTGGTTAATGCTCAGCCTCTTTCCCCAGCCACTGCTGTCATTGCCCAATGGGCTTATAAACAAAGTGGCCATGGAGGTAGGGATGGAGGTAATGCATGGGCTCAGCAACATGGACTTACCTCACCAAAGCTGACTTGGCTACAGCCACTGCTGAGTGCCCAATCTTCCAGCAGCAGAGACTCACACTCAGCCTCCAATATGGCACCATTCCTTGAGGTGACCAGCCTGCTACCTGGTGGCAGGTTGACTACATTGGACCACTGAGGGAAACAAAGGCATGGAAGCAAGTTACTTCCTTGACCACTGAGTCATGCTGTCTCCATAGCTATATGTGCAGGTCATAAATCTAGCAGGGTGATGTGTACGCTTAGGTGGAATGAGGACTAGGTAGAACGGGACAACCTGGGCAACAAGATTTATGGGTATGTTTTCTCAACAATATAATAGAACATTCTAATTTTGAACTTTGAATTATAATCATAGCATTTGATCCACTGTGTTACACAGGTTGAGGTAGTGGGAATAGTTAGCTAGAATAGTTGCTGGTTCTCACGATTGCTTGGGGTATATAAAGAAGCCCCTGATTAATAAGCTTGTCTGATGAGCTTGAGGCTTCAATGCTTGCAGATCCCCTGATCCCAATCTCTGTTTGTCTTTCATTCCCAATACCCTTCAGGTCTGTGACTCTGACAGACCACTTCTACCATGGAAGGGGTAGCAATTTGTTTTAACTGGAATAGACACATACTCTGGATAAGGGTTTACATTTCCTGCATGCAATGCTTCTTCAAAAACTACCATCAGTGGATTTACTGAATGTCTTATCTACTGCCATGGTATTCCACACATGCTTTCTGATCAAGGGATCCATTTCACAGCAAATGATGTGCAGGAATGGACACATGCCTGTGGTCTTACCATGTTCACCATCACCCTGAAGAAGCTGGATTGATAGAATGGTGGAATGGTCTTTTAAAGACTCAATTACTGTGTCAACTAGGTGGCAATACCTTGCAGGGCTGGAGCAATGTTCTCCAGGAGGCTGTGTATGCTGAAATCAGCATCCACTCTATGGTGCTGTTTCTCCCATAACCAGGATCCATGGGTCCAGGAATCAAGGGGTGGAAATGGGAGTGACACCGCTCACTATTATCCCTAGTGACCCACTAGGAAAATGTTTGCTTCCTTTCCCTGAAACCCCAAACTCTGCTGGTCTACAGGTTTTAGTCCCAAAAGGAATGCTGCCATCAGGGAACACAACAATGATTCCATTGAACTTGAAGTTAAGACTGCCACCTGTCCACTTTGAGTTCCTCTTACCTTTGAATCAACAATCAAAGAATGGAATTACTGTACTGGCTGGGGCAATTGATCCTGACTATCAAGGGGAAGTAGGACTGCATCTACATAATGGGGGTAAAGAAGAGTTTGCCTGGAATACAGGAGATCCTCTAGGGAATCTCCAATATTGCATGCCCTATGATTAAAGTTAATGGAAAATTGCAACAACCCAATCCAAGCAGGACTAAAAAGGGCCCAGAATCATCAGGAATGAAAGTTTGGGTCACCTCACCAGGCAAAGAACCATGGCCAGCTGAAGTGCTTGCTGAGGGTAATGGAAACATGGAAGGGGTAGTGGAGGAAAGTAGTGATAAATATGAACTTCAACCACGTGACTAGTTACAGAAATGAGGACTGTAGTGGTCATCAATCTTTCTTCCTTGTTTCATTATGATGATGATTGTGTATGTACACTAAACAAATTTCTTCATCTTCTTCCCCAAACTTTTCCCTTATCATATAACAAGTTGTATCAGTTTCATGTCATAACATTTGAGGATGCCAAGTATTAAGAGTGAATATTATCCAAGAACTTGCACCCTATTCTGTATGGAATTAATGCATTTCTGGTTGTATGCAGGAGAGTTGAACAGTTTTAGGCAGAAATATATATATATATGTGCATGTTTATTATTGTTTTTACTTAGAGACTAAGTATGGTTTAAGGTAATGTGTGTGGCTGTCAAGTTGACAAGGGGTGAACTGTGATGGTTAGGCTAATGTGTCAACTCAGCCAGGTAATTGTGCCCAGTTCTTCAGTCAGGTAAGCCCTGGGCTAACTGTAATACAAGGGCATTTATGGATTTTAGTCACCATTGACTTTACTGCAGTGGTAAATCATAGATAGCTGGTTATAATTACATCGGTCAGGGAGCTTGCCATCAGCAATGAGTGATGCTTTATCCAATCAGTTGACTGCCTTAAAAGGGGAAGTGATTCCAGCATTAAGTGAGGATTTCACAGCTCATCTTTGGACAGCCAACTTCTCCCAGAATTCATCAAGGACCTTCATTGGACTTTCACTGCAGCCCTGGTTGCAGCCTGCCTGCAGAACCTGGACTTGTGTATCCCTACGGTCACATGAGAGACTCTGATAAAATCTCCTACTATTAACAGATATCTCTTGTTGATTCTGTTTCCTTAGAGAACCCTGACTAGTACAGACAGACACATAGTTTCCTCTGGATAAATTTATGTCGTAGACTTCTCAGCACAGAGTGGGGACTGCCTTCCATTGTGAAATCTCTTATTGGTACAACAAAAACCAAAATATATGTGCAGGAACATTCAGTAGTAGATCCTGAAAGAGAGAACAATGGAACTTCAACGTACTAATATTTAATTTACATGTATGATTTCAGTAGATGAGACTTAATATACAAACCACATTTTCAAGACCCAGAAAAAACTCAAGAAGTCATAATCACTGTGAAAGGAGTCAGCCTCAGTAGGCACCTGGAAGGACTGATGGCAAGTACAATTTCTTCAAAACTAATAAAGGCCCAGAAGCAATGAAATGGGTAATACTTAAATTAAATGCTGAGATTGAAGAATCGACAGCTTTGGCAAGAGGAAGCCTAAGGACATTGATGGCAGTGGCAGCATTTGTAGAGAAACTATTAGGCCCCAAAGCTGGGCTTTTGGGACTAACCAGAGAAATAGAGAAAAAAAAAAAAAAAAAAAAACTTTAACACAAGCGTTAGGCAGTACTTACATTTATTATGCCTTCAGACAGGACCCAAAATCAGTTTAAAGAGAGTCAGATCCAACTCCCCATGCCATGGTTTTACTTTACCTCAAATACCTAAGTTACTACTTAGCATTTGTTTGATTATGCCTTAGCTTTTATGCATATAGATGAACATATATAGCTAGTTATATAATTGTATGTTTAGTATGTTCAGGAAATCACACTTGCTTATACATTGCATGAGCAAAATGGAGGTGGATAACTCCACCCCTGGGTGGGAATTTTACTATGTTATTAAGCAAGTTCAAGTGAGGACAGCAAGGTGCTTCTTTTGCACAGGTCCAGTCACCCGGTTGAAACTGGTTTTTATACTTCATTGTTTCAACAGGATATTCTCGACTACAAAAAACTAATTTGACACCAAGAGTGGGTTGTATTCCATTACCTTCTAATTTACATAGAATTTTTTTCCTTTGTATCCTAGCAACAGGGAAAGAAACAAATTACTTTTATGTATTCAGTCATCTTACATTCACCAAAATGATAATGAGAATTGGTGTACAATATCAGATTCCCCAGGTCTTTCCAAGCTTACAGTATATTCGTTATTTTTTTAAAAAAATACAACTGTTTTACTAGAAAGAAAGCTAAAAACTGTAACACTGGACCTTATAAGATAGTGAAGCCTCATGTAAAGCATGGATATGGGTGATATTGCATATATAAGACTGTTTTTACAAAATATAAAAAATATATACTAGAGAGAAGGAAAATGAATAGCAGCTATATACAGCAGGGAAAATATAGAGAGTGTGAGAGGTGATGAGTTTTGTTTGTCAATTATAATTGGAATAATGAAAGTGCTCTAAAAATGATTGAGGTGATGAATGTACATTTATATGATTACAACAAATATCATTGATTGCATACTTTGGATGGATTTATGGCTTATTAATATGTATCAATAAAATTGAATTGTTAAAAAAAATTAAATAAAAGCCAGATGATTTTTAAAAGTTCAACTATATTTTAAGTAAACTTTTTTATAATAAGGTGGAGAAAGAGGGTATGTAACTCTTCATGAAAACAAAGATATGTGGGACTTCTAAAATTGAATTGTTAAAAAAAATTAAATAAAAGCCCAGATGATTTTTAAAGTTCAACTATATTTTAAGTAAACTTTTTTATAATAAGGTGGAGAAAGAGGGTATGTAACTCTTCATAAAAACAAAGATATGTGGGACTTCTAAGTAAGAGACCACCTAAAATTTGTGTTCTTTGAAATGACCATCTAATTTTAAGGGTTCCAGCATTTATGTTAAATTTTTTCAATATTTGAAAAAAATACTTTGAAATTGATATTGGCATATTGAATCTCCTTAACTTAGAATTTTACAGCTTTTCATGAATTGGGACTCTTCTTGGCTTTGGACCAAACCCAGAACAAAGCAGTCACTTTACTTTCATAGGCAACCATGATTACCCTCCTGTATTAAACTTCAATGGCTTACATGAAGGAACTCTCCTTCAAAGTAGAAAATTGGAACTTTTAAAAGCATGTTGAATCTAAGCCTTCTCTCGATATAGAGGTGGAGTGGACATAACCATCCCAGGGTCCACAGGATGGAGGAATAGAGTATGGATTAGAGTGGATTTACTGATATTCTACTATGGAACTATTGTGACTAGTACTGGAAGAAATTGTAGCACTGATGTGGAGAAAGTGGCCACAGTAGCTGCTGAGGGTAGGGAGAGGGAAGAAGAGACATGATGTGGGAGCATTTTCAGGACTTGGAGTTGTCCTGGGTGGTACTGTAGGGACATGTCCTGTCATGACCCACTGGGTGGACTGGGGGAGAGTGTAAACTACGATGTAAACCATTATCCATGTGGTGCAGCAGTGCTCCAAAATGTATTCACCAAATGCAATGAATGTGCCACAATGATGAAGGAGGTTGTTGATGTGGGACGAGCAGGATGAGGGGGGTGGGGGTATATGGGGACCTCTTATATTTTTTTAATGTAACATTTTAAAAAATAGAGAAAAAACATGTTAATTTGTATTTACAAACTTGCTTTGCTCTAAACCACCATTAAAAAGCACAGTGTCCAGATTTAGCAGTTAAGTGATACTTTTGGAGTGAAAATTATCAATACAAAGTAATATATGACTCCAACAAAAATAGAATTTTATTGTATTAAAAGAAATTTGCATTGATTTGCCAAGGTTTTGTATTACCTTTCTTGAATTTGTACTTCTAAAAGTCTTTATGCTTTAGTGTGCTATACCATGGGCAGTTAATGCTAACTGAAAAAATAAAGTCATTACCTGAATTCTGCAATATTCTAAATTTAAAAAAAACAACAATTTTTGGAAGAATTTGAGCAGGAATGGTATTAACTATTTTTTGAATGATTGGTAGAATTCACCTATGAAGCCATCTGGTCCTAGGTTTTTTCTTTTTTGGGAGGGTTTTGATGACTGATTCAATAGGTTTTCTTTTAATGGGTCTGGTGAGGTCTTCTATTCCTTCTAGAAAAAGTGTAAGTTGTTCATGAGTTGTCTAGGAATTTATCCATTTCATAGAAGTTGTCTAATTGTAGGCAAAGAGTTGTTCATAGTATTCTGTTATGATCCTTACTTTGCTGGGGTCAGTAGTAATGTCCCCTCCTCTCATTTCTGATTTTATTTAGTTGTACATTCTCTTTTTTCTCAGTCAGTCAAAGTAAGGGTTTGTCAATTTCATTGATCTTCCTAACAAACCAAATTTGGATTTTGTTAATTGTCTCTATTGGTTTTTATTTTCATTTTCATTTCTGCTTTAATTTGTGTTATTTCTTTACTTCTTGCTTTGAGATTTGTTTGCTGTTCTTTTTCTAATTCCTCCAGGTGTGCAGTTGTTCATGGATTTTAGCTCTTTCTTCTTTTTTAATGGAGATATTTAGGGCTGTAAGTTTCCCTCTTAGTACTGCTTTCACTGCCTTCCATAAGTTTTAATATGTTGTGTTCTTATTTCTGTTTCAAGATATTTACTGAAATTTCTTGCAATTTATTTTTTGACCTACTGATTATTTAAGAGTATGTTGTTTAATCTCCAAATATTTTTTAATTTCCCATCTCTCTACCTGGAACTGATTTCCAGTTTCATTCCATTATGGTCAGAGAAGATGCCTCATATAATTTCAAATTTTAAAAAATTGTTGAGATTTGCTTTTTGACCCAGCATGTGTTCTATTCTGGAGAATGATCAATGAGTACTTGAAAAGAATGCCTATCTTTCTGTTTTGGGATGTGGTGTTCTATATATTTCTGTTAGGTCTAGTTCATTTATCATATTATTCAAATTCTCTGTTTCCTTATTGATCCAATCCTTTGTCTAGATGTTCTGTCTACTGATGAGAGTGGTGTATTGAAGCCTCCAACTATTAATGTAGAGACATCTATTACTATAGAAACATCTCTAGTTTTACTAGTGTTTTCCTCATGCATATTGGGGTACCCTGGTTTAGTGCATAAATATTTATGATTATCATTTCTTCCTGGTTGATTGCCCCTTTTAATAATATATAGTGGCCTTCTTTGTCTCCCATAACATTTTTGCATTTAAAGTCTGTTTTGTCCAATATTAGTATAGCTACTTCAGCTCTTTTTGGTTATTGTTTGCATGGAATACCTTTTGCCATCATTTCACTTTCAACCTACTTATGTAGTTGCTTCTAAAATTAATCTCTTTTTAGACAGCATACAGATGGCGCATACTTTCTTATCCATTCAACCAATCTGTCTTTTGATTGGGGAGTTTAATCTATTAACATACAATGCTATTACTGTAAAGGCAGTACCTGTACTTCAGTCATTTTATCCTTTGGTTTATACACATCATATCTTATTTTTGTCATAATGATTCTTATCACAAAGTTTGTAGAATATTAAAAACTTAGTTTGGTTAAACACAAACTCATACTTTTCATCATTTTAAAGATTTAGTAGCTATAATCCTAACTTATATTATCAGTAAAGCTGTATAATTTTAGGGGGACCATACCAAAGTAGAATAAAATGGGCTGATATTGTACTTAACATTTATAATTTAGAATGGATAGCTATTTGTATTTACTTAGGAATATTAAACTATGCCCATTTCTCAAAGGTTTATCTGAGTTATGTGAACTTGACGTTTTTAAACATTTGGATTTATTTCTACAAATACTAATTTTTGCACTTTAAGTGCTAGAAGTTTTTTTTTTTTCATTTCCTGGAGTTTAGGAGGATTAATTTATCTGTAATTGCTTATTTATCTTTAAGCTAATTTGAGAAGAGCTCTCTCAAGGAGTTTTATAAGTTAATTTGGTAATACCATCTGTAGGTAGGAAATTATTATTCATTAAACATATAGACAGATTCATAGAACCTACAGTTTTAATTTTAAAATTTCCAGCTATGAGGCAAAAATAAAAACACAGAAGAACAAAACATAGAAATATAAAATTCAGTATTTTACAAAAGCTGTTTTAGAGTTTTATGATTTCTTAGTGGATTTTAAGTACCAATTAAAATAGGCATCTCATTTGGCCTAATTTGTGAGCCTTTTTTTTCCAGTGCAATTCTAAAATGATTAATCTTATTCAGTTGAAGAGCTCTCCATAAAAGTAATTGTAACTCAAACTTATCTACGTAATGTTCTGTTATTAGTTAAATAGGCACAACTACATGCCTCATAATTCTTAAACATAAAAGATACTGGGGTGCCAGCCAGTGGTGTGCTCCTAGAATGTGAGGATCCCATATGCAGTCACAAACATGCTGTGGACCTCACAGCATTTCTGCTGAGTAAGGATTCAGGTCCCTTAGAAAGGATCTTCCTGCCAAAAATAACTGGCCCATTAACCCCTGGACAGGAACTCAGTGAGATTAAAGAGCTCAAACACAAAAAGATTGGAACTCTGACCTGAGAAGAACTCACCTACAAAAGTGAACTCAACGATTTCTAGTAGTTGTAGTGCCAGTATAGGTTATTCACAGAGTCATCAGCAGTCTCCTTCAGGTCCCTTCATGGTTGCCAAAATAACTGTTAAAATAAACCCTAAGCAAAATTTGGTTAGATCTCAGAGAATTTTATTAATCAATGCATGAACTGGGAAGATTCCAAATGCCATGATTTAGAGAGGAATTTCTTTGAATGAAGAGAGCAATGGGCTTATTTAGACAGAGGGAATATATTGGGAGGAAATTTTTCATTGGTTAAGTGAACTACTGTTTTCATTTGCTAAAAGCGTCTGGGAGCAATATACCAGAAAAGGGTTGGCTTTTATAATGGGGATTAGATTAGGTAAAAGTTTAGAGTTCTGAGGTGGTGGAAGTGTCCACATCAAGGCATCATTAAGAGATCCTTTCCTCCCAGCAGAAGCTTTCTTGATCAGAAACAATACTGTGTGGAATGCCATGGCAGTAGATAAAACAATCAGTAAGTCCATGGATAGAAGAAGCATTGCATACAGGGAAGGCAAGTCCATACCTGGAGTATGCAGGTTATCAAGCACATGGTGGTGTCCACCCGTTTTTCCTCTTTCCTTTAGGCTTCCACAATTGCTGGGGCATGAGAAGAGAGAAACAAGATTTCTGTTTGAAAATGACGTGTGTCATTATCTCATTATCTAATATAATCAGATGTACATATCTGTTTTCATGGACTGGGAAATTGTACTCCTCCATATAGAAGTAGAGAAGTGGATTTTGGGGAATATTGGTAATGGGACCACAGTAAGCTGTCTTTTCAGAGACTTTCCCAATTTTACATAAGTTTGTAAATATATTGACATCAAGTTATTTCCCTTATTACTATTTTAATTTCTGTCACTTCTCTCGTTATGCTCCTTTTGTCACAGTCAGTGCTTTTTATTTGTGCCTTTCTCCTTTTTTGTCAGGTTAAAAAATGTGAGGGGACAGGTTTGGTTATTTGAGCTCTTAAAACAATAACAATATCACTAGATGATTAAGAAATCATCTGAAAGGAATTAATTACTTGACTGGCCTGGCTGGGTTTGAAAGATGTATTGACCCTAAAGCCCTGGAAAACAGGATATCAGTATTCATGATATGCAGTGACAAACATGTACTCAAATTATTATCTGTGGTCACCTGGAATAAAAAGCTTTGAAAAACCAAGTTGTTGTATTTTTCATTAGAGAAGTCATGGGTTTATAGAAAAACCATGCATAAAATACAGTATCATCATATAGCACTGTCTTAATTTACCAAAGGGCTGCCAATGCAATATATCGGAAATGGGATGACTTTTAAAAGGGAATTTATTTGGAGTAAACGCTTACAGCTCTGAAGCCATGAAATGCCCAAGTCACACACCATCAAAGATGCTTTCTCACCAAAGGTCAGCTGCTAGCAGCTCCCGGAGTCCTGCCACATGGTGAGACAAGATGGCAGGTCTGCTGGTCTCTCATCTCTCCCTGAGCCTCATGTCCTTGAACCTCTTGGGGTTTCTCTGTTTTTCCACAGCTGTAGGCAAATGTGGAGCCCTCTCTCTCACTTTGCAGGGTCAAAATGGCAAAGCTCCCTTTCTCTGTGTCTCTTCTTTTTCTCTTTGTGTTCTCAGTTTATATAAGAGCCAGCAAGAGGTTGGAGACCCAACCTGGGTCACCCTTACTGATGTAGTCTAATCAAAGCCCTAAAGCAATCTAGTTGAAAGTGATCTGATCATAGAATCCCTTAATTGCATCTAATATGATTGAAGGACCCCACACCACAAGAATGGATTAGTTCAAGCAAATAGCCTTTTCCAGGCTTTACAAAATTCAAACTGTCACACCTTGCATTGTTGTGGAACATTTGTTACAAATGATGAAAGCACATTTTTATAATTGTGCTATTAACTATAACCCATGGCTTAATTTATGATTCACTGTTTGTGTAGTATAATTCCTTGGATTAAAAAAAAAATTCTATTACCATGTATACAACCTAACACTTCCCCCTTTTAACCACATTCAGAAATATATTTCAGTGCTACAAATTATGTTCATTTATTGTGCTACCATCACCATTATCTGTTACCAAAACATTTCTATCATCCAAACAGGAATCCTGTACATTTTAAACCTACTTCCAATTCCCCCTATCCCCAGTCCATCCCCTGGCAACCTATATTCCTGATTCTGACTCAATGAGTTAACTCATTCTGATTATTTCATATCATAGAAATTATATAATATTTGTCTTTTTGTGTCTGACATTTCATTCAACATTGTTTTTTCAAGGTTCATCCACATTGTCATGGAAACCAGAACTTCATTCCTTTCTAATGCTGAATAATATTGCATTGTGTATATATACCATATTTTGTTTATCCATTCATTAGTTGATGGACACTTGGGCTGTCTCCATCTCTTCACAATTGTGAATAATGCTGCTTTGAACATTAGTGTGCAAATACCTGTTCTAATACTTCTTTCAATTCTTTGGGGTATGTATCTTGTATGGGGATATCTGGGTCATACGATCATTCTAAACTTAACTTGCTGAGGAACCATCAAAATGCCTGTATTAGTCAGCCAAGGGGTGCTGATGCAAAGTACCAGAAATCTCTTGGCTTTTATAAAGGGTATTTATTTGGAGTAGAAACTTACAGTCACAAGGCCATAAGGAGTAAGTTACTTCCTTCACTAAAGTCTATTGCTACATGTTGGAGCAAGATGGTTGCCAGTCTCTGTGAGCATTCTGCCTTCCTCTTCCTTTTAAGGCTCTGTGGTCCCAGCTTCTTCCAATCTCAGCTGTAGGCTGGCATACATTTCCCATGGCTCGTTTCTCTCCACGCTCAGCTGCTCTGCTCTCTCCACAAGGCCAGCTGTGAACTATCAGGTGAATGGCTCAGCTCTCTCCCCAGGGCTTTAGCATCAAAACTCTAAACTCTCCGTGTTCTCCTTTTCCACATATTTACTTCCCTGTCTTTAATTGAACATCTGTTTATATAGCCTACCAAGGAGGGGGAGGGGCAGGAGTCAAGCCAAGTCACCCTAATGATGTGGTCAAATAAAAGCCCTAATCTTGATTAATAAAGTAAAAATGAAAGCACTGAATCTAATGCAATCTAATACACCCAGAGGAAGAGAAGCATTTACAAAGAAAATCCAATATCTAATTTTGGAATTCATAAACAATACCAAACTGCCACACTGTCTTCCACAGTGGTTGCATCGTTTTACATTTGCTACCCGCAATGAATGAGTGTTCCTATTTCATTCTCGGTTTACATACTAAATACTTTTACTAGTATGAAGACTTATTATGCACAAACCCCCACCAAATATGAGTTAGCATTGAAATTTACTGTGAAATATTTTTGGTTCAGGTTGTATAAAGCCAAACATTTTTGAGGACCACATACTATTTCATTAGGTGCATATTTAAAATTGAGAGTTTAATCTTGTGACTCTGGAGCAGAAGTTAGCACATTGGTTGAAAGTCAACCAAATTGTTTCTCACAAGATGCTATCCCATTATAAATGTATCTAAGACCCTTTTATGTCCTGTAGATGGTTGTGTCAATAACATTGCCTACAGTATTTTTACTATGCCTTGGACTCAGAAGATCAGCGGTTAAGTTTAGAATCTCTTCCCTTGTAGACCATGTCTCTTTAACCTAATAAAAAGATCTTAAGTTTCGAAAAATTACAAAGTGAAGATACTTTATAACACTGAAAGTTTTGATGGAGTTATCTTGGGAGCCTTTATTTTGCTAAATTTCATATTCACTCACCCCACAACTAATCTATCATCATTAAGACTCAAAAAATGTTGACTTCATAACATGGTGACCTGAACTTTAGTGTATAATAAGAGTCACAGGTTAATGTAAAAATACCATCCAAAGATCATATCTAAGGTTTTGTGGTACATAATGTCTTATATTTATAAATTAGGTGTTGAATCATTATGTGATGAGAATAAATAAACCACATCCTTCTTTTTTTGGCAAGTGGAGTACCAGATTCCCAGCACCATTTTTAAAAACTAAAATTTTATTTAAATATATCATTCATACATAAAAATACATAAACAATAAATGTATAATAAAATCTGTGAATTTACAAAGTAAACATCCATACAAGGCTCCCATACATCTCCCCACCACCAACACCTTGCATTATTGTGAAACATTTGTTACAAATTATGAAAGCACATCATGAAAATATTTATACTTAGAGTAATATTTAGACCATAACTTACCCTTGGTATATTTTTCCCCAATCCACCTGATTATTAACACCCTATATTCATATTATATATTTGTTATCATTGAAGAGAAAATGTTCTCATATTTGTCTTTTTAATCACAGTATATCATCTACCACTAGATTCCCTGTGTTATACAGGTCCATGCTTTGTACAATCCATTCAAAGTGTACACTCAGTGGTTTCATTTTCATCACAGATTTGTGCTGCCATCACCTCAATTTTAGAACATCTTCATTACCCCAAAAGGAAAAATACCATACCCCTTTATACTCCCCAGTGTTGTCCCTTAGTACTGAAAAAATATCTTTTGCCATAGTTGCAAAATATTACAATATTATCTTTAACTATTGTCCATAAGTTACATTAGTTGTAATTTTCCCTTGTATCACCATATTCTTAGCACTTTGTAAAAGAGGAGCATTCTTATATTTATACTATTAACCGCAATCTTCATCTACTACCAAAATAATTATTTTAAACATTCCCTAGTTTATTCTCTAGTTTCCTCTCAATTAACATTTTCTTCCACATACTACTTACCTCTTTCAGCTGCAATCACATTTATGAATCAGCAGTGTTAGTTATACTCATTATAATGTGTTACTCTCAGGTCTATTCATTTCCACATGTTTACAGGTAACCTTATTAATAATGCTACATACATTAATCATCAGCTCCCATTCTCAACCCACCTTTTATTTCCTAGTAACCTTACTCTAGAGTTTAACTATGTGAGCTTACTCATCATATTGGTAAGACCGTAAAATATTTGTCCTTCTGTGTCTGGCTTATTTCACTCAATGCAATATCCTCTAGTTTCATCCAAGTTGTCATATGCATCCTGTATATGCCAAAGGGGTGCTGATGCAAAATACCAAAAATTGGTTGGTTTTTATAAAGGGTATTTATTTGGGGTAGGAGCTTACAGATACCAGGCCATAACGCATAAGTTAATTCCCCCATCAAAGTCTATTTTCATGTGTTGGAGCAAGATGGCTGCGGATGTCTGTACAGGTTCAGACTTCCTGGGTTTCTCTGGGCTCAGCTCCTCTGTTTTCTCCACAAGGTCAGCTGTAGACTTTGAGGCTTTCTAGACTTTGCCTTTCTCCTCAAGGTCAGCTGTAGACTATCAAGTGAATGGCTCTGCCTCTCTCCCTGGGGTTTCTGCCACATCTCTATTCCTCTGCGTTCTTCTCCTGGCTCAGGTCCTTTCATCCCAGGGCTTGCTTCTCTTTCCTCTGCATGCGGACTTCCTTTGGCTCCAGCCTAAGACTTCAGCATCAAACGCCAACATCAGAAAACCCTCAACTCTGTCCTTTGCCATGCCTTTTATCTGTGAGTCCCAACCCAACGAAGGGTGGGAACTCAACGTCCTAATGACATGGCCCAATCAAAGCCCTAATCATAACTTAATCATACCTAGGCACAGACCAGATTACAAAAATAATCCAATGTCGATTTTTGGAATTCATAAGTATTAAACTGCTACACAACCCCATTCCATTTCTTCTTTCAGCTGAATAGTATTGCATTGTGTGAATATATCACATTTTGTTTATCTATTCATCAGTTGATGGATATTTGGGCTGCTTCCAAGTATTTTAGAAATTGTGAATAATCCCAGCACCATTTTTTGAAGAGACTATTCTTTCCCAATTAAGTAGTCTTTGTCACCTTTTCAAAAATCAGTTGGCTGTAAATGTGAGGGTTGATTCCTGGGCTCTCTATTTGATTCCATTGCTCTATATCTGCCAGTGTTCCATTACCATGTTATTTTGAGTACTGTGGCTTTGTAATAAGTTTTAAAATCCAAAAATGTGAACCCTCCAACTTCATTTTTCTTTTTCAAGGTGGTTTTAGCTATTTGGGGCCCCTTACCCTTCAACATAAATTTGATGATTGGCTTTTTTATTTCTCCAAGGAAGGATGTTGGAATTTTGGTTGGGATTGTGTTGAATTTATAAATCACTTTGGGTAGGATTGACATCCGAACAATATTTAGTCTTCCAATCCACAAACATGGAATGTACTTCCATTTATTTAGGTATCCTTTGATTTCTTTTAACAAGAAGTCAAGAGAAAGTGCTAGCATGTGAAAGAGTGCTAATAGGTTGGAAGTCAGTCTATGGTAACATGATCTTGTGTCCCATCACTATTGCTATATTCTTTCATTGGAATCAAATCACTAAGTATACCCCACATTCAAGGGAAGGGGATTTCATAAAGATGAGACTATCAAGGAGGTGCAGATCATTGGGTGCCATGTTAGAAGTTCCCTACCACAACATTATATACAGCATTTAAATAAAATTTTATGCAAAATTCAAAAGCATGTAAAAGTAAACTGTAAGTTATTAAGATTTATTTATTTGGTGATACTCTGTAGGAAAGCAAAAAATTCAGTACGGTCATTAGTTCTGTGGAGCAAGGAAGGGTATTGCCATCTGTGGTGGTTTGAAGCTTTATGTACTCCCAGAAAAGCATGTTCTTAAATGTAATCCATTTTCAAGTGTGTAAATCCATTGTAAGTAGAATCTTTTTCAAAAGGCTACTTCAGTTAAGGTGTGACCCACCTCATTCAGAATGAGACTTAATCTTATTACTGGAATCCTTTATAAACCAAATGAATACAGAGAGAAAGCCATGGAAGCAAAAAAGCTGAAAGCAAGGAAACTTGGAAAAGAAAGGAGAGAACAGCAGATGCTGTCATGTGGCAGAGGAACCAAGGATTGCTGGTTGCCACTCTTCTGGAAGAAAGCATCATCTTTTTTTTTATTCATTTTTAAAAAATATTACTTTCAAAAAATATGAGGTCGCATTCAACCCCACCACCCCCACCCTCCAATCCCCCCACAACAACACTCTCTCCCATCATCATGACACATTCATTGCATTTGGTAAGTATATCTCTGGGCATCGCTGCACCTCATGGTCAATGGTCCACATCATAGCCCATACTCTCCCACGTTCCATCCGGTGGGCCCTGGGGGGATCTACAATGTCCCGTAATTGTCCATGAAGCACCACCCGAGACAACTCCAAGTCCCGAAAACGCTTCCACATCTCATCTCTTCCTCCCATTCCCCCACCCAGCAGCCACCATGGCCATGAAAGCATCATCTTGATGATGCCTTGGTGATGCCTTGGTTTGGAATTTCTCATGGTCTAAAACTGTAAGCTTTGTTTACATTTCCATTGTTTAAAGGTAACCTATTACATGATATCTGCTTTATGCTGCCTTGAAAACTAAAACACCATCATAAAGGGTAAAAAAGGACCCTAACTATACATACAGACTCCAACAATATTTGTGACTGTGTTTGTCACATTCTATTTCTTTACCTACAAGGTAGATGCATGTGTGCTTTATTATACAATATTTTATATTTTTAGGTATGTGAGATATTTTATAATAAAAAATGTTTCTAAGAAAAATAGTATCTTTTCCTTTGGCCTGCATGAATATATATGAGGTCACTCAGGAGATAGGGCAAAGTTCTGTTGAAATGTAATATACCCAATATATCCAGTCTCTGCTAATAATTATCCTTTCCTTCTCTCCCTCTCTCATGCCTTTTTGAATGAATCCATGTGGATATTGCTGGAAGGAAACTAATAAAAGTCAGCTTGCAGTAGCTTTGAGAATGTTTGTTTTTCTGAGTTGGAATTGAGAATTTGGCCCATGAACTTTTTAAAGGCACCATGCTATCAACAGAATTTCCTAAAATATGCCAGTCAAAAATACTTTGTTTTAATATGTATTTTCTAAAAAAACAAGGTGCAAAGATTCCTCTTGGAAATTATAACATCATTATTGTGTTGGCTTATCAGTGTGCTGAAGAATAAAGAAAGTAAATTTCCAGTTAAACAGGTCTGAGCTTGAAATTTTGTAGTCACTTACTAGCTATGTGATCTTGGATATTTTGCTTAATCTTTCAAAACATTTGCCTCCTTGAGTATGTTATAAAGATAATAGTAATTACTTTATAAGTTTGATGTGAGGATAAAATGAAATAATGTGTGTAAAACACATTACAGAAATCCAATAATTTTTAGTTATATGTTACACTAATTGATTCCATAATTTTTCAGGTAACATGAAATGCAAAACTTATTCTATAGATTAGTTTATGAGTCTTCTACAGAAAAAATTCCCAGGGTTCTGTGAGTGGTATGCTGCCAAAATAATTAATATGCAGAAAATCTTAGTGTTTTAAGGATTTTTTTCTATAGGAAGTGTTTTAAGCAATTTAAAAAGCTTTTTTATTCTCTAATTACCAAAAGAAATTCAGTTAATGCTCCCATGACATCTACTAACATCTTAAGGAATAGGCTTCCCTAATTTTTAAATAAATTTTTTTTAAAAATAAAATATTTAGAAGTATAGTATATCATTCATACATGAACATACATAAACAATAACTCGATAGTAAAATTTGTGAATTTATAGGAGAAATATTCATATCATCATACAAGGTTTCCATAAATCTCCCCACCATCAACACCTTGCACTGTTGTGAAACATTTGTTACAAACTATGAAAGAGCATTGTATTAGTCAGCCAAAGGGGTGGTGATGCAAAATATAAGAAATTGGTTGGTTTTTATAAAGGGTATTTATTTGGGGTGGGAGCTAATAGATACCAGGCCATAAAGCATAAGTTACTTCCCTCACCAAAGTCTATTTTCATGTGTTGGAGCAAGATGGCGGCCAATGTCTGTGAAAGTTCAGGCTTCTTGCGTTCCTCTCTTTCAGGGTCTTGCTTCTTTCTTGGTTCAGGGTTCCTCTCTTCCTGGGGCTTCCTTCTGTTTCCTCTGTGAGTTTACTTCCTGGGGCTCCAGCTTAAGTCTTCAGCATCAAACTCCAACATCAAAAACCCTCTACTCTGTCCTTTGCCATGTCTTTTATCTGTGAGTCTCCACCCACCAAGGGGTAGGGACTCAATGCCCTAATGACATGGCCCAATCAAAACCCTAATCATAACTTAATCATGCCTAGGTACAGACCAGATTACAAACATAATCCAATATCTTTTTTAGGAGTTTATACCCATATCAAACTGCTACATTCCACCCTCTGAATTCCAAAAAGACATTACAATATTTGAAAAAACCTTAAATCAGTAACAATGCAAGTATTAAATCATATCACATCACAATCAATTTAAAGAAATAGTTTCTCTTGGGGCAAAGTCCTATTTGCTATAGACCTATGAAACTTACAAAGCAATTTATCTATTTCCAATACACAAATGGACAAAGGATAAACATTTTCACTACAATAAGGAGAAATTGGGAGGGAAACATGAGTTATATGTCCTCTACATTTCAGTTAACCTGCAAGGCATCCTCCATTCAATTTCAGACTGAGCATCATTCTTAAGATGATGGTTTCTTCTCCTTGGTGCCTTATAGGAACCCACCCTTTCCACATGTTTGCACAACTGCCATTTTCTTGGTTCCATTCTCATCAAGCATCTGTGTGCTGTCCAAGTCCCAGACCTCACCATCCAAGAGCATTGGGGTGATTGCCACATCTTACCCAATCTTTGGGTTAGAGTTTTAACCCCCTAGTACATTGATGTGAAGACAACATTCCCCTTAACATTTGGCAAAATAGTAAATTTTGAGCTCTGAGAGGGTTGAACCTCTCAGAATGAGTTGACCACCTGGCCTTCCCTAATCCATGGGGGACAGGTTCACCCCTCTCAGACCAATGGGTTCTGACCTTAACTGCCCTAATCTTTGAGGAATGTGCTCCACCCTCCCTGTATCCTGGGGCAGCAAAACTCTCCCAGAACTTCAGACAGGACATCCACCCTCTTCAACTGCTGGGATAAACTCACCCTCTCTGAACACATGGGTGGGGTTCCTCTCTTGGCCCAAGGTGATGTCTTAATTCCAGATCTCAGCTTCCATGGTTTTCCCCTTGAAGTTGTTTCCCCTTCAATCTCTCTTTTCCATGTCCCTTTTATTCCAGGCTGACTGTGATTTTGTTCATACAGCTCTCTCAAAAAGTCTGTTGTTTTAGCATGCAGGAAGCAGGGGACCAAGCCATCAGACAGTAAGACTTTCCAAAACTCTTTCCAAGATAACTACATCTTCAATCCTGATTTACAAGTCCCAAGTTTACTTAAGTCCTCCAATGGGGCACTTTCATCTGGGAGCTCGATTTCCAAAGGCTTGGAATTTCCAGAATCAGTTTCTGTTTTCTTTGTATGCAACAGTTCAGTCCTCAGCGTATATCTCTCATCTAGCATTTTTCTGTAAACTGCAAGCAGAAACCAAGCCACATTCTCTGGGTTTACTTTGGAAATTTCTTCAGCTAAATGCCCAGGCTCACCATGCCTTCCATATACACCAGGGGTTAATTTTGCTAAGTTCTCTGCAACTTTAAAACATGATCATCTTTCCTCCAGTTTCCAATAATAGTTTCATCATTTACTTCTGAGGCATCATAAAAATTCTCTTTAGCATCTATATTGCTATCAACAGTCTCTTCAAAGCACTGTAGGTCTTTTCTTCCAAGCATCTCACAATACCTCCAAAAAACAACCTTTACCCATTTATAAAACTGTTCCAGCATTTTGGTAATTGCAAAAGCACTTCCCCACTCCTCAGTACCAAATTCCATATTAGTCAGCCAAAGGGATGGTGATGCAAAATACCAGAAATTGTTTGGTTTTTTAAAGGGTATTTATTTTGGGTAGGAGCTTATAGATACCAGGCCATAAAGCATAAGTTACTTCTCTCACCAAAGTCTAATTTCACATGTTGGAGCAAGATGGCTGCTGACATCTGTGAGGGTTCAGGCTTCCTGAGTTCCTCTCTTCCCAGGGCTTGCTTCTTCCTGAGCTCAGGATTCCTCTTTTCCCGGGGCTTCCTTCTGTTTTCTCTGTGAGCTTATTTCCCGGGGCTCCAGCTTAAAGCTTCAGCATCAAACTTCAACATCAAAACTTAACATCAAAACCTCTCAACTATGTCCTTTGCCATGTTTTTTATATTTGAGTCCCCACCCACCTAGTGGTGGAGACTCAACACTATAATGATATGACCCAATCAAAGCCCTAATCATAACTAATCATGCCCAGGTACAAACCAGATTACAAACATAATCCAGTATCTATTTTTGGAGTTCATAACCATATCAAACTGCTACAAATAGTAATTGATTTGTTAAGATTTTCTATTTCTTCTTGAGAAATACTGTCAAGGGGAATTTTTACTCAAGACAAACTGTATTCCTATAACTGATTTTGATGTGATTTTTGTACTTAGCATTTCTACTGAAATGATTTAAGGTTTTTGGAATACTGTAATGTATTTTTGGGATTCAGAGGGTGGAGTATGGCAATTTGAGATTATTTATGAAAGATTATGTTTGTAAACTAATCTATTCCTCTGGATGTGATACTCTTTGTTGGCATCAAATTCAGATGAGGTGTCTTTTCATTAGATTGAGTGGTAAATTAGGGATTTTGATTCGACTACATCAGTGGGTGTGACTCAGACTCAGGTTGAGTCTTTGCCACCTTGCTGGGTCTGATATAAACAGACAAACACTCGCATAGACAAACAGACACAGGAAGAGAGAGCTCTGTTATTTTTGATCCTGCCGTGTGACAGAAAGGAGAAGGCTCAACAGCTGAAGCTCCAGGGAGAATAAACCATTTTGCCTGATAGCTTACAGCTGACCTTAGGAAGAGTGCAGAGACTGATATAGGAAGCCCTGAGAGACCAGCCCTATGCCAGCTGGCAGGTGAATACAGGAAGAAGCAGAGCAGCTGAGCCTGAGAGAAGAAGCCTAGAGGGAAAGGCTTAAACCTCATAGAGATCACCCACCATCTTGATTCAAAACATGGCAGCTGATTTTGGTGAGAAAGTACCTCTTATGGTACCTTGAGTTGGCCTTTCCATGGCTTTGGGCCTCTAAGCTTTTAGCCCAAATAAACACTCTTTATAAAAACCAAGGGATTTCTGGTATTTTCCATCAACACCCCTTTGACAGATAATACATAGCCCATGTCTTACATTTGGTGTATTTTCCCCTTCCTGACCCAATTATTAAGACCCTTTATTGGTATTTGCTGTCATTTAGGAGAATACATTCTCATACCTGTTAACCACAGTCATCATCTACCACTGAATTTCCTGTGTTATATAGTTCCAGGCTTTGTACAATCCATTCAAAGTGTATACTCAGTGGTTTCATTTTCATCACAGAGTTGTGCTGCCATCTCCTCAGTCAATTTTAGAACATTTTTATTACCCCAAAAGTACAAATTCCATACCCCTTATAGTCCCTAGTGTTGTCCCTTAGTATTGAAAAAATATCTTCTTGCCATAGTTGTAAAATGTTACAATATTACTGTTAAACTATCATCCATAAGTTACATTAGTTGTAAATTCTTCCATGTATCACCATATTCTTAGCACTTTGTAAAAGAAGTACCTTCTTATATTTATGTTAACCACAATCTTTGTCTACCACTGAAATCACTATGCTATAGATTTTCTAGTTTATTCTCTAGTTTCCTTTCAATTGAGAGTTACTTCCACATACTACCCCTTTCAGCCACAATCACTTTATAAATCAAGAGTGTTAGTTATAACCGTTATAATGTGTTACTCTCAGTTCTATTCATTTCCACACATTTACAGGTAGCCTTATTAATAATGCTAAATATATTAAGCATCAGCTCCCATTCTCAACCCACCTATTTCATAGGACCCTATATTCTAGAATTTACCTATGTGAGTTTACTCATCATATTTACTTCACATTGGTGAGACCATAAAATATTTTTCCTTTCATTTCTGGTTTATTTCATTCAACATAATATCATCTCATTTCAACCATATTGTCATATGTATTCCAATTTCATTTCTTCTTTCAGCTGAATAGTATTGCATGTGTATATATACCACATTTTGTTTATCCATTCATCAGTTGATGGATACTTGGGCTGGTTCCATATATTAGCAATTATGAATAATGTGCCTTTGAACATCAGAGTGCAACTATAAATTCGGTTGATATTTCTGGCTGAACTTGCTTTCAATTCTTCTGAACATATTCCTAAAAATTGTATTGCTGGATCATATGGCAGCTCTATATTCAGCTTCTTGCAGTACTGCCAAACTGCCTTCCATGGAGGCTGCACCATTCTACATTCCCAATATTAAAGGCATTTCTCCACATTCTTCCCAGTGCTTGTAGTTTTCTGTTTGTTTTTTAAATTAATGGTCATTCTATAAGATGTGAAATGATATGTCATAGTTTTGGTGTGCATTTCTGTAATAGCTTGTGATGTTGTGCATTTTTTCATGGATTTTTGTTCACTTGCATTTCTTCTTTGGAGATGCCTACTTAAGTCTTTGGCCCATTTTTAAATTGGGTTGCTTGTCTTTTCATCATTGAGTTGTATGATCTCTTTATATAATATGAATATCAAACCCTTATCAGATATGTGGTTTCTAAATATTTTCTCCCTTTGAATAGGCAACCTTTTAATTTCTTGGCAAAGTCTTTTCAAGAACAAAAGTGATTAATTTTGAGGAGGCCCCATTTATCTATTTTTTCTTTTGTTGCTCATGCTTTGGGTGTAAAGTTTAAGAAATTACTGCCTACCACAAGATCTTGAAGATATTTTCCTAAATTTTCTTCTAGGAGATTTATGGTACTATCCAATGCTGAGAATGGTGTATTAAAGTCTTTATTATTGTAGATGTCTATTTCTTCCTTCAGTGTTGCCAATGTGTGGCTTATGTATCTTGGGACACTCAGGCTAAGTGCATAAATATTTATTATAATCATTTCTTTTTGGTGAATTGCCCCTTTTATTAATATATATTGACCATCTGCATTTAAAATCTTTTTTGTCCAGTATTAGTATAATTACCCAGATCTTTATTTGTTACTATTTGTATGGAATAACTTTTTCCAACCTTTCACTTTCAACCTTGTTGTGTCCTTATGTCTGAGGTAAGTCTCTTGTAGATAGCATACATATGGCTCATATTTGCTTTATCCATTCTATCAGTGCATGTCTTTTGATTGGAGAGTTCAAGCCATTAACATTCAATGTTATTACCATAAAGATATTACTTCATCCATTTTATCCTTTGGCTTTCTGCTGTCATATCTTACTATTGTCTGTCATTTTACCTTAATTACCCTTCCATATAATCTTTATTTCTGCACTCTCCTCCAAGTCTCTCACCCTTCTTTTTTCCTTTCAGACTGCAGCACTCCCTTTAGTATCCCTTGTAATTCTGGTCTTTTGGTAACATATTGTATCAGTTTTGGTTGTCTGTGAACACTTTGAATTCCCCTTCGTTTTTGAAGGTCAGGTTTGCCAGATATAGAATTTTTGGCTGGCATTTTTTTTCTCTTTCAGTACCTTAAATACACTAGACCACTTTCTTCTTCATCCATGGTTTCTGATGAGAGGTCAGCACTTAATCTTATTGAAGGTCTTTTGTAAATGATGCTTTTCTTTTCTCATGATGCTTTCAGAATCTTCTCTTTATCTCTGATATTTGTCATTCTGAATAGTAGAGGTCTCTGGGTAGGTCTGTGGAGATTTTATTCTGTTTGGGGTGTGTTGTCCTTCTTTGATATTGATATTTATGTTTTTCATAAGGATAGGGAAGTTTTAAGTCATTATTTCATGAAATATTCTTTCTGCCCCTTTCTCATTTTTTTGTCCTTCTGGAACATTGACAATATGTATGTTTTTGCATTTCATGTTGTCATTCAATTCCCTCAGACCCTATTCCATTTTTTTCATTCTCTTCTCTTTCTATTCTCCTGTCTTTTCCAGTTCAGAAGTTCTGTCTTTGAAATCACTAATTTTGTCTTTGAGTAATTCAAATCTGCTCTTATGGGCATCTAATATAGTTTTAACCTCATCCACAGTGTCTTTTATTCCCATAAGATCTGTTACTTTTCTTTGCAGACTTTAAAATTGTTCTTTATGCTCACCATGTCTTCTTAATATCCTTTATCTCTTTAGTCATATTTTCTTTCAATTCTTTAAAATTGATTTAGGAGAGTGTGTGATTATCATTGATTAATTGTCTTAAATCCTGTATCTTTTCAGGATATTTGATCTGTTCCTTTGTCCATGCCATGTCTTCCTGTTTCCTAGTATGGTTTGTAGTTTTTTTGCTGATGTCTAGGTATCTGAATATGTTGGTGAATTTACTCTGATGGCCAATTTTTCTAATCTATTGTTATTATGTTTTCACAGCTCTTCTCTGATATTTGGTTTAACTTGTTCCAAGTCTTTAAAATTGCCTGGTTTAAATTATAAAAATCCTGCCAGGAACTCACTAGTGGGGTGCAGATTTTCTTCTGGAAGTTAGAGGTGACCCAATGGCAGTTTTTGTTAATGCAATTTCCTGACTGGCCAGCAGATGGTGCTGGGGGAGGGGAACATTTTCCTGGGGCCAGGAAGTTTAGTAATTCAGTTTGTTGTTTCAGCTTCTTCATCTCTCTATCCCTCACCTTCCTGGGAATTATGAAGCACTGTCTTGGTCTGCTGACCCCCAAAGCAGGCCCCTCAGGCATTGCTCTTTCTCAATAGTTTTTGCAAGAGAGCTGAGCCTTATCTACACCAGCAATTAGGGAAATGCAAATCAAAACTACAAAGAGGTATCACTTCACACCTGTTAGACTCGCTGCTATTGAAAAATCAGAAAACTGTAAATGTTGGAGAGGATGTGGAGAGATAAGAATGCTTATTCACTGTTGGTGGGAATGAAGAATGGTACAGTCACTGAGGAAGACTGTTTGGCAGTTCCTAAGGATGTTGAATATAGACTTGCTATGGGACCCAGGGTTACCATTTCTAGGTATATACCCCAAAGTACTGAGAGCAGTGACACAAATAGGAATCTGCACACCAATGTCTATAGCAGCATTATTGATGATAGCCAAAAGTTGGAAACCACCCAGGTGTCCATCAGCTGACAAATGATAAACCAAATGTGGAGTTTACATATGATGGAATATTATGCAGCAGTAGGAAGAAATGAAATCATGAAACTGATGACAATATGGATGACCTGGAGGACATTATGCTGAGTGAAGCAAGCCAGACACAAAAGGACAAATACTGTATGATTGCACTATTATGAACTAAATATATTATGTGAAATATGAATATGGATAGAATTGCATATATAAGACCATTTTTCTTTGAAACTGAACAAACACAGGTTAACACTATAAAATTTTAATATTAGACAAAAAAGCACATTATACCAAGTGAAGGAGACCAGACACAGAATACTACATATTGTATGATTCCAATTATATAAAATGTAAATATAAATCAATTTATAAAGATGAAATTAAATTAATGGTTATGTAGGGCTGATGAGGGAATGTTAAGAGGTGTGGAGTCTTTATTTTTGGAGTAATGAAATTGTTCTAAAATTTTTGATATGATGAATGTACAACATTGTGATTATACTAAAAGTCATTGATTATACACTTTTGGTAGATCACATGGTATGTGAATATATCTCAATAAAACTGTTTAATAAACAAATAATTGTGCAAGAATAGCCAGAAATAGCAGGGGAAACAAAGAGATTGAGAGGTGAGAAATTTTCTTGTTTGTTTGTCTGGTTTTTGTTTATTATTATTATTGAGATAATGAAAATGCTTTAATAATTATTTACGTGATGAACACACAACTATGTGATTATACCAGATACCATTGATTATACACTTTGGATAAGTTGTATGCTTTATTAATATGTATCAATAAAATTAATTTGCATTTTGAAAAAGATTCTACAGCTTAAGTTATCAAAATCAGGGCAGGGATTCACTAATGAGGCAAAAATTTTCTCCCAGGATTTCAGGTTAAGAGAGACCTGAAAGTAGTTTTTCTCTTGCAGTTTCTTGGTCAGCCAGCAGATGACAATGGTCAATGAAGCTTGCCATAGAACTGTTTCTTTAAACCTCCACTTGCTGGTGTTTCTGGTCTGCTCAGAACAGAGATTCAAAGTAGGCTGTGCTAGCCAAATTCACCAACGAGAAACCGTTCTCCCTCTGCCATACCCTCCCTTTTCCCAGGGAGGAAGATGTCTGTTCCTCTCTCAATCAGCTATAGTGGACCACAGGTTTTATCCAGGTTGCACACCTTGAAGGTGCAGGATGGGTGCCCTTCCTGGCTGCCATGGTGGTTTAGTAGCTCACTGTTGTCATTTTGGTTATTCATCTCTCTGTCCTTTGTCCTCCTGGGAGTTGTGCAACACTGTCTTGTTCTAGTGACCCCCAAAGCCACACCCAGGATAGTTTTTGACCCTTTCTCCATTTGTTTTTATGAGAGAGCTGAGCACTGCCTACCTACCACAACACTATCTTCCCAAGAACTCCTTTAATTGACTTTTGCTACCATTTCAAAATGTGTGGGCAAGGAAAAAGCAGGTAGAAAATGATTGCTAATATTTTTATCCCATTCATTTCTGATACTCTGAGCTAGAGCCTTCTTCATAAAGTGTACAACTCATTACAAGTAAAATATGCTTAGTGTGTATGTCTTGATTTATTTATATCTCATGTTGCAACAAAGCAAGATTTAAGATGGCCTATCAAAGACGTAAAATGCTACAAGAGAAAATACATATATTTTTATATAGATAATGTAATAAATAAGCAAGTAGTTCTTGAACCAGAGGCAAAATTCATGAGTTGTGTTAAATATAAAAAGTAACTTAGTAACTTGGAAGATACATTAAAGATAGAAGAAATGGAATGTATTATGGAACAGACAAGATTAATAATAGAAGAGGTGACACTATAGCTCTCTAGGCTGAGAGCTATGTTATATCTAAATAGGCCACCAACTGATGTCACCCATTTATAGTTTCATTCTGGCCCCACATATGCTCTGTCTCAAGAAACACTTAGCAAGATCATTGTCTAGTTACAGCTCTGGCCAAGAGTATTTTGCCCCTGTGGCTCTCTGCCAGAATTCAGAAGCAGCCCAAGGGTATACTGACAGAAGACTGGATAAGCAAAAGTGTATATACCTACAATGGAATATTATAGGACCATAAAAGAGAATGAAGTTCTGATGTATACTACAACATGGATGAACCCTGAAGACATCATGTTGAGTGAAACAAACCAGATACAAAAGGACAGGTATTGTGTGATCTCATTTACATGAAATTAGAATATAAAAATTCATAAAGTCAGAAACTAGAATATAGTTTATCATGGGCTGGATAAGAGTAGGGAATGGGGAATTTAATGCTTAATTGGGACAGTTTATGGTTGAGGTGATAGAAAAGTTTTGATATTGGATTGTGATGATGGTAACAACATTGTGAATGTAATTAACTTCACCAAATTGTATATTTGACTGTGGTTAAAATGGGAAATTTTAGGTTGTATATATGTTACCAGAATAAAAAAATTTTAAAGCAAAAAAAAAAAAAAGGAAGGATATAGGAGTTCAGGCCGAAAGAAAGTGGAAGTCACAGGTGGGATCAACTCATAAGCATGTTAATTCACTAACAGGTTAAAATAGGCCAGGACACATAGAGTGGTCTTTCCTTACTTTTGGAAGTCAATTCAAAGAGAGAAGTGTGGTCCATATATCTCACGATGTCCATAAAATGATAATTATAATAATTACTATTGTCAAGAAAAAGTACAGCTCTTCTGCATATAGAGGCTCATGGAAGAAGTCCCTAAGAAATCAAGAAGATATCCCTATAGTGTTCCAAGTGACAAGAGTGTTTTGTAAATTTAATGCTTGCCCCTCCTTTGAAAGATCCACATTGTTTCCTGGGTTTTGATATACTATATACTTCATTGATTTTATTATGCACTTTTTTCATATTTTAGCATACCTGAAGTTGGAATATATCTTGCAATCAATGACAACTTAGATTCAATGAAATATGCTGAATTGTTTGGATAGAGTTCCACTTAGAATTTCAAGAGGCATTTTGTTATGTGCAAACATGGCCTTTCATAATGTTTAAGTCTCGCTGTTTTAAAATACTTAATTAAACCAATGAAATCATCTGACATAATTCTATACAAGCATGTCATGGTACATTCAAGTTTCGTAAAGTCACCTAGAAAATAATTTTTTTTTCAAATGAATGTTATGTGCCTACTTGTGGGCTAATTGCTTGCTCAGGGCAATGTTGCATTTAATTGGCGTTTGTATTGTGACATGAAGAAAAATATTTGGAACTGTGCTGAGACATCTTGAGCAGTTAAAAGGAGGTAAATCAGATTTCAGTTATTGTACCAGAGTGTTTAATTCCTCTATCTATAAATTAATGAACAGTGATTTTTCTATGACTTGGATCTGCCCTATTATGTAAGGTATTTGAGAGAATTTGTTACTATGTCCTCGGAAAGTTTTCTCTGAAAGAGTTGAGACAGCAAGCTAAATTTATATACAAGGCTCGATTGTTCTGATCTTACTAAATGTCTATTGCTATTTTCAGAGGTCCCCTTATACTGAAAAATGATGGTGTGAACTTGAATTAGAGTACTGTATTCTGAACATGATTTGCAGTTTTACTGAACAGAGCTGACTTTTTTTCTTCCATATTATCAGTGCCATTTATTAAAAGCAAGGTAATTACATGTCATATTCCTTCAGCACAGAAAGACTGGAATATAAAGTGAACTTATTTCAAAATGAATTATATAATATAGTAAACTACTGCTTGAGGACTTGGATACAGTAGTGTAGAAATACTAATATTTTCCTCAGTTGATTCTTTTTGCAACTAGATTAGGAGGACAGAGTTTATATATTCCCGCTTAAATACACATCGATATAATAGAATTAATATTATTTAATTTAAGAATGTACTTATTAAATTTACCAGATATTTAGAGATAGGAACTATATCATAAAAAACCACAAACCCCATGAATTTATGATAAAACTGGATATCAACTACATTGATTTTTGAGGAAGAGACCTGGGAACTAGAGAAGATGGACTCAATGGGAAGATATTCTAGAAAAAAGGCCGTATTGCTTTAGAACATAAATAGTTAAGTACCATTCTCTATTTCTATATGTTAGGTTGTTTGATCAATCTGGACGGCTTGGCTTGAATCCTGGTTATTGCATGACCTTGGGCAAATTTCTTAACCTACCTATGTCTCAATTTCTTCCTCTATAAAGTGGGAATAATAACGGTTCCTACTTTTTTAAGGGTTTTGTGATAATTAAATGATAAACAAATTTTCTAATACATATAAAGTAAAAAGTACTTAATTAGGACTGTATCTGGAACATAGTAAGTGCTCAATATACGTAAGCTATTGCTGTTGTTTTGAGATGTTAATTTTTGATACATGCTGATGTTAAGAATTATAAACAAATCTGTAGGATTAGAAAAATTTAATCAAATCATATAGGGCTTTCCAAGAGACCATGCAATATTTAAGCTATATGCAACCTATATGCATATATAAGCTATATGCAAGAGTCATCTAGTCCAGCCCTATTATTTTACAGATGAAGAAGCAGATGCTTGCGGGAAAAATAGATTTTACAATGTCTTACAACAGATTACCTGCAGAGTAAAGGCTAGAACCTTGAATCATCAATAACCGAATCTAACACTCTTTCCAGGTTCTTGATGCCTTAGTAAGAGTTACATTGTGAAACAGCTCAAGTGCATACTGAATGGATAAGGCCACTGCCACTCTAAATCTGAAAAAAAAACAAAGCTGAATTTATTGCTTACTTAAGTAAGGGAGAGTTTTACTGGTCTGGCAAAGTCTAAATAAGCAAAGAAAATGGCTTTGGGTGTTTTGGTTTCAGGGGCAAGAGTGGATAGATGTCAGTCTTAAAGGTAAGGCAAGGTTGTGCTGTTTGCAGAGGTGAGCATGTGGTGACAGACATGTGTTGATGTCACCTTAGAAGAGTGCTCCCTGAAGTAGAGTCACTGATGACTGGCTAACTTTCAAAGCTTGAGGTTGTCACTGATTGGTTGACTTTCAGAATCATGTTCACCCCATAGCAAGTTGCCCATAATAGATTGGACAGGTTAAACCAGCTTTGCTGGTATTTGTTACCACAACTTTCTTTTCCTAAGAGAGTGAGGACTTTTTTTTTTCCTTAAAACAATCCTCCTGTGAAAATTGTTCAGATGGAAAAGAAGTGATTATATGGAAAGTTTAAGGTTTCAGTTTGGTTTATGTCATGTAGAAGCATCAAAATTTGAAGTAAGATATGGTATTGCCTCACAAGAGTCATACTCCTCTCCTTTATGTGCTTCATTAAGAAGCAGGAAGCAAATTGAGCACCCTACCTTCCCAATTGGAGAGCTTGAAAACCACCATTATTCCTTGAATGAGCTTTTCTGACCTTGGCATTCAGTGCCACACCTCTCTTGGCCTCTCCTACAGGATCTCCTCCAGAGTAAAGTCTCCTATCTCCCACTTAAGGTGCTGTCCCCAGGTGCTTCTGCTTATGACAGTAGATATATTCGTAAAGCCACAATATGAACTGATGCATCAAGTTACATTCCATGCATAGGAGATACAAAGGTATACATCTACTCCTGCAGTTTTCCCCTTGCCCTGAGCCACGGAACACCTTTTATGAGATGTTACAGTAGATTGACATCACCATTAAAAATACAAATCACCAATGGAAGGGCTTGTTGTTCATCTTTCTTCCACATTGTATCCTCTGAAAGGTAAGGATTCTTCCTGAATCAAAAAAGGTCCTTACTGATATACCTCGGTTAGCACATCTTATCTGTTGTTTAACCCTGATACAATAAAATCCGAACTGGGTCTCTTTCTCTTCATACCAAGAGCTTTTGTCTTAAACTTGATTCAGGTTGGCTCACACCTGAAGTAATGCCTCCTCTTCCTCTCAGGACTACCTGCTGCATCAAAAGGCATCTGAAATGTACAAATAAAGCTGTCTTTGCTGCTGGGGCTTTGATCTGGCTACTCCTCTGCTCAGGTTTTATGTAAACATCAAAAGCCTTAGCCTATAATTTAAAGGCTATTACCTATGTTTCCTAGGCATCTGGTTGCCAGAGGGATCTCTTTCCCTACTTTGAGGTATATCTTGAGGGGCAAGATATCAGCTAAACATATTAGCTATCATAGGCACATGTTCTATGGTCAGGAGCCTCAGAATTACCTCCTCAATCTCCCTGTTTCTGGGTCTCCCCAGGAAAAGCAGGAATACAGGAAAAACACAGTAGGCTCAAGATTTCTCTCCTGTCCATGGCTGTCAAGAGATCCACTGGGAATGTCTAAAAGCAAGTGACTTAGAATACAAAAAAAAAAAAAAAAAAGTTGGAAGTCTTTATTAAAGAAAGAAATATGTTAATCTATATAATAATTGTTGTAGGGAAATGATGTCATCAACATGGAGACATAAGACATCCCCTGGAAGAGCCTCCATAGAAAGTCAACAAATAAAGGGACAAATCCCACTTGCTTAGAACTCTGGAGAGAATGTTAGAGACTCCAAAAATGCTGAATCAAAGAAAAAGAAAAAAATAAAGGTATAATTTTCTGTCCTGGACCACAAGCCCACTTCCCTTCTCCTTACTTGATCTCATGCAGTTTGGTAGTTGCTTAGTGGTAGTGGCCCAAATCCTTCCCACCTCCCACTGGGGACACAGACTGTAGAGCTACCCACAACAGCAATTTAGAGCTGCAAGCAAGTCCAGGCAAGGGGACCCAAGTCCACAGAGACCATGGGATGAACACAAGCCTCTGAGGAGTGGTGCATATAAAAGGGACCCCCGGGGGCAGAGGGCAAGGGGGCAGAGACTGCTGTAGAACTGTTGCTGGTAAGTGGTGAGCTCACACTAGTTCCTCCAGGTATGCAGTAGAGCTTTGATTTTAGCTCTTTCTTCTCCTTCTTCTTCTCCTTCTCCTTCTCCTCCTACTTCTTTTTGAAGGGCAAGATTTCATTTATTGTTGCATCAATCTTATAAATAAACCCAACACAGTCTGGAACACTGAGCAGATAAAGTGCCAGTGTGGAGACCAGGCATTGGGAGAGAAGAATCCAGTTTATCTCCATGTTTCTAGCCGGGAAAGATATTTCTATTACACAGAGTGAGGGCAGCTGACAGACCAAGAAGTCCATTCTGTAAACTCTTGGAGCTAAGGAATAGAATAACTTACCAGTTGGGTTCTGTGCAGGGCAAGGAAATAGAAAAATCAGAAAACATTCATTTTTCAGATGAATCAGGCATAGAAATACTGGCCCAATGGATAGGGCGTCCACCTACCACATGGAAGGTCCACAGTTAAAACCCTGGGCCTTCTTGACCCGTGTGGAGCTGGCCGATGTGCAGTGCTGATGCGCACAAGAGGTGCTGTGCCATGCAGGTTTGTCCTCTGTGTAGGGGAGCCCCATTCACAAGAAGTGCACCCAGTAAGGAGAGCCGCCGAGTGCAAAAGGAAGTGCAGCCTGCCCAAGAATGGCACCGCACACACGGAGAGCTGACACAGCAAGATGATGCAACAAAAAGAAACACAGATGCTCGGTGCTGCTGATAAGGATAGAAGGGGTCACAGAAGAACACACAGTAAATGGACATGGAGGGGGAGGACAACTGGGGGGGGAGGGGAAAGGGGAGAGAAATAAATAAAAAATAAATCTTAAAAAAAAAAAAGAAATATCAAATGATAAAAACAAGTATTTTCCCAACTCCCTGTATTAGAGATTGACATTGAATAAGGAATAAAACGGGTATTAGTTTTTCAAGGTCAATTTCTTGAAGACCTGGGTAGACACCTGCTCTCCCTGTACCAGAGATACCACAGAGAAAATTTTCTAGAATTTGGGGAAGAACTGACCCAAAACTGACCTCACCTGCTTACTTTGCCACTCCCCCAAAAGCAGCCTCAGTGCACCCTCTTGGCCATCAAGGGTATATGGGCTATCAGAGTAATCAACTTGGCAGCATTTTTTAAAGTTTAGTGATGCTCAAGACTTCCTATATTGTCTCTGGACATTTTTAGGTGGTTCTATCAAGTCTGGGTTTTAAACATAATTACTTGGTTAGAGAACTCAAACGATTTGACTGCATTGAATGAGATTTTGATATCCTAAGTCCAGAGCACACCAATTGTTTCTTTTCAAAATTGGAAGACTCTCAGAGGCTAGAAGGATCATGAAAGGTCATCTGATCATTACCCTGACTCAATATAATTCTTAATTCAAAGGGCTAGAAGCAGTCACACTTTCCAGAACCTAAGAGTTCATGGCCTCACTTGGTCCACAGAGAATCCAAACCAGGCCAAGACGCCTCATTTATGGCCAAGAATCAAGGCTCAGAGTGGAACTTTCAAATAGGAAATTTAGGGAGTAAAATATTTCAGCTCAGTTCCAGGATAAGATGCAGGGCAAAGTGGTACCACAGTAAGCAGAGGAGGATAATGGGGAAGACTCAGTGGAAGGGCACAGGCTCCTACTATGTAAGAGAATGGGGCGAAGCTGGAGAGGGCACTGAAGGCTGGTATCCCTGGGATCACCCCTGCTGAGCATCAGCCATGACCTCCCCTTACTGTGGCTATGCTTAGCTCTCCCCAGCTTCCTCTACAGAGGCTGAGAGGAAGGGATCCTGGGGAGTGACCCAGGGATAGCTGGCTTCAATAGAAGCGTCTAGCTGTTCAAAAGGGGGTCACCAAGGTCCTAGTCCTTGGGAGATTCTGTGAGGCCAAAAAAGTTGAAAGTTCTGGAGAGTTATTTGGTAGGGGCAATCTCTGAAACCCAGACTAGAGATTGTTGGTGCTACCTTGGTAAGGTTCAAAGTTGAATCACTCTGGAAACCACTGCTATGAACCCACGGTAGACCTGGGAATCTCTTAAAGTGACACTCACAGTTGGTTATTTTTCTGACTTCTCTGAACACTTCATGACCAAACTGAAGGGGTAACTCCAGTACAGATACCTCTGTACCTAAGCTGTCACCCCAACAAACATAGTTTCAAGAAATACCTGTGATCTCCCCAACCCTTTGAAAAGAGTCAGGAAGTACTGGGCAGTTAGAAAAAGTTGTCCTTAACACTGCCAGCTCCAGACCAGCCTTTTTCCTTTTGCCAAGCCAGAGCTAACAGTTTCTCACCCCTCAATTCCCTGCCTGGAAATTTCATCCACTACCTCCATCCTAGAAGTGTTTCCTCTAGTAGGCCTCCCCACCAACTGATTCTACCTAGTCTCCTCCCACCCACTTTGGCTCTGGTCTGGAATTTTTTTCTTTTCCTACCCCTGTTCTCAGCTACCTCAGACCTTGGAAGGCACAAAACAGGCTAGGTAAAAATACTAACTGGATATTGGGGGTATAAACATCTGACAATATGTTCAAATTATTTACTGAAGCCTTCGATTTCTAGAGAGGAATTAATGTTCCTTTCCTGTTCCTTCCCCATTCTGTAATTCCTTCCCCACTGTCCCTGCCAAAAAGTTCAAGGTGAGAGACCATCACATTCATCTTTGTACCCTCAGCTATGGGGCACCAAGATAAATGTTTAAATGGTGTATTTGGGCTGGGGACTTCCAGTGGATGCAGCACACAGGAGAGAGGTCTACCTAGAGTCGCCCCAGCGTCTAGCCCCAATGCATACTTTTTTCCCTACCCAGCTTTTTTATATACTCTCACCTTTTCTCCCTCCTCTCAGGACAAATGAGGCAGCATGGAAGAATAAATATAGCCTTGACTTGGAAGTCAGAACTGAGGTCTAGGTCTCTTTCAACCGGTGACTCGGTATTGAGCTTTACTTGCCTCTCTGAAATTTTAAATAAAAGGATTAGAACTCTCTGGGTTCTTTCAGATAAATTCCTACTTGAGAAATCGATGAATGATTTAGAAGAATTTTTAATTCCAAGACCTGGGTATCCTATACCTCTTTGAAACAGTTGAAAGAAGGTAAAGGTCAGGTTCCTATTTATTATACATTTAGCTATAGGAAAAGAAGCAAGTGTCTATGGAGAAATAGAACCTGGTAGCCCCTATACTTGACTAATAAAGGCAAATTCCTGGAGCAAGCAGAGATATAGACCATAAGGAGAAAGGATCTATAAACTAAGTGATCAAAGGAGTAAAAACACTATAGCTATAACCTGACAATATCCCTAAGCACAGACTTAAGTCTAGAGAGGTCTGAGTGGGGAGGAGCGCCTGGAGCTTTTATTGGAGAAGGGAGAAACAAAAGAGCAAATTGCTCTTGTATTTGGCTCAAACCCAGTTTTCTCAATATTTCAACCTGAAGTGTGTACGTGCAGCAGGGTGTAGTTATACTTCGGAAGTGTTGTCTTCATTCAAAGAAACTGTCTCTACACAAGGGATTTCTTCCTTTTCTCTATTCCGCATGGTCAGCCCGTGCTTATTGAGGTTTGCACTTTGGGGATCAAAGGACAAGTGTTTCTCATTGCCATCAGTTACAGCCACTGGGCAGCCAAGGCAAAGGGAGCCCAGCAGGGTCACTAGATGCTCAATCCAGCCCACTATTTTGAGACCCAGGTAGGAGAAAGCTTCTCATCTTCATGCTTGTGAGATTTGACGTGCTCCCTGAGTCCCAATCTGTCCAGACAGGCTGAAGAGTTAAGCTTATACTGACAGCCTGTGTCAATCAACCAAGTCTTTCGTATCCTTTCTAGCACATTGGCAAGAAACCAAAATCATGTTAACACCCTTAGATTTAGCCCATCAGACTTAAACTGATGGAGTATGTTGGTCTTGGAGCCCCAAGGTATACCACTGCTTTGGATCTTAGGGTGGTTTCCATGAATGCAAAATGTTATGAGGTTGCTAGTCCCTGGACTAACCCAGCTTCTGGAGGCTGTTCAGAAGCAGCAGGTCTGCAGAGGAGTTCTTGTGGATGAACTGCACTGCCTGCTTCATGCGGCCTTGCTGCTGCTGCCCACGGCCCCCTGAGTATCTCCTTGCAGCCGCCCTCGGTGAGGAGACCTGTCCACACTGTGGCAGACCCTGGAACCACCGAGAGCTGACAGCTCGGCCATGCCTGCCGTCCCTCCAGGGTGCCTCCCAGCTTTGCAGACTCCTATATTGCCGGGCATCAGCATCTCTGAGCTCACAGCAGGAGCACCGGAAGGCAGGCGGCACACTCCGAAACTGGAAGCACTCACTCTTCTGTTTTGATGTAAGCTTTCAGGGCTATAAATTTCCACCTTTGCTGTGTCCCCTCGGTTTTGACAGGTTGTGTTCTCATTTTCATTCATCTCAAGATACTTACTGAATTCTCTTATAATTTATTCTTTGACTCACTGATTATTTGTGCTGTTTAATCTCCATGTATTTAAATATTTTCCCTTTTTCCATCCATTATCGATTTCCAGCTTCATTACATTATGGTCTGAGAAAGTGTTTTGTATAATTTCAATCTTTTAAAATTTATTGGTATTTGGTCTATCTTGGATTAGGATTCATGAGCACTTGAAAAGAATGTATATCCTGTTGTTTGGGGCTGCAATGCTCTATAGATGTCTGTTAGGTCTAGTTCATTTACCATGTTATTCAAACTCTCTGTTTCTTTATTCTCTGTCCAGATGTTCCACCCAAAGATGAGAGTGATGTGTTAAACCCTCCAACTGTTATTATAGAGACACCTATTTCTCACTTCTAGTTTGCCAGTGTGTGCCTCGTGTATCTTGGGTTACCCATGTTAGGTGCATAAATATTTATTATCGTTATTTCTTCTTGGTGAATTGCCACATTTATTAATATAATGACCTTCTTCATCCCTTATAACAGTTTTGCATTTAAAATCTATTTGTATGATATTAGTATCACTCCTCTAGATCTCTACTGGTTACTATTTGTGTGGAATAATTTTTTTCAGCCTTTCACTTTAATCTGGTTGTGTCCTTATGTCTGATGTTAGTCTCTTGTAGACAGCATAAATGGTCTGTATTTTTTTATCCATTCTATCAGTCTATGTCTTTTGATTGTGGAGTTCAAGTCATTAATATTTAGTGTTATTATGTAAAGGCATTACAATTTGTCTATTGTATCCTTTTTCTGTTGTCATATCTTACTATTGTCTCTTTTTGTGTCTATTATATTAATGTGTTCTGTTTGTTTTTTATTTGCCTCCATATATTTTTAATACTCTTTTTCTCTATATACTATATGGTAGGATTGTCCTCCTGGTGACAACCTTTCCAGATCAGATTTCCCAGCCAAAATTAGCCTAGGGACCCATGAATGGGATCTAGCTTTATTCCAATGTGCTCTGGGGAGGAGATCCCAAAGGCTGCCAATCTTCTCTTTGACATCTCCCCAAATCTACGCTTTCTTGTGTACCTAGCAGATTACACTTTTCATCCAGTTGTTCCCCGCTGCCCTAAGGTGTTGCTGTGCCTTTAATTCTCAGCTGACTTAGTCCCCAGTGAGATTGAGATTGAAGCTGAGGCTGTCAGGATGGGATGAAACTGTTGCAGAGCTCCCAGCTCTTGGGCTTTGTATTCTCTTATCAACTGCCACAACCTGTGCTGAGCCCCCAAAGTGGGCAGGGTGAATCTGTCTGCACTGTCAGAGAGAAACTGTTTAGACTGTGCAGTGTTTCCTCTCCTTCCTGAAGTGCACTGAGGCCTGGAGTGCCACAGTCCTTTAAAGTGCACTGGGTGAGTGTACCTGCTCTGCCCTGAGAAAGTGATCAAACCCACCCAACTTCTATTCCTGCTAGGCATGGGGTCCCAAGCAGTTAAATATCAAAAAGCCCAGCTGAAGAAACAGGTAAAAATTTGTCAGCCAGTATTTTGACAGGGAGTATTTTGCAGCTTGTATGACCTTAAATATGTGAATTTGAAAATATTGAGTTTAGAATAATTATTGTGCTTTGTGTTGCTCTGACAAACATAACACTGGCTATTGAAAAAGCATGTTCAAAAATATTTAATTCACTTCAGTCTTACAAATTATGTTGGTTTCTATGCACCCCTGAAGCTTCGGCCATTTAGCTCAGCTACATTACTAAATATATTCATCTTCCAGTACAATCGTGTTTCATACCATTGACATTTGCATACTCTAGAATAATATAGAAAGAAATGTATAATGTACAATGTTCAGAAAAGCAAGCAAAAGGTCAAGGAACCTACCTGGTTCTTCTGAGATGGTCTTTTGACAGCTTCATAAGCATTCATTCTACAAAACAGTAAGCTAATGGTTGAACATAATTTCCCAGATAAAGCACATTTTTGCATAAATAATGAAGTCTTTTTCTCAGACACCTCAAAAGAATTTTTATTTGAACATATTTCATGGAATGTGTTTAACCTGGTATTTCAATATATTTAAGACTTCCAGTGTTTTGAAAGGACCAGATTTTATTTGGAATACTCAGAAGAGAAAGTAACTGTCTTCTGAACGAGGTGAACTCAACCATTACCAATAAAAAAAGTATCCCCTGTATTCATCTCTTATAGATACAAAAAAATTTAACATTTCCCTCCTTATAATAATGTATATATTGTACATAATCAAACAATAAAATCTGGAAAGCAGCATGAAACCCTAAAATTCCAATGTTAAAATGTTGAACAGATGACCAAAATGTGAGAACTGCTAGAGTAGTCAAAAAGAGACAAGAAAAAAAGCTTTCTTACATATGTATAAATGAAGTGTGATCATCGCCAAAAGGTTTTAAAATTTATAATCATTACCTTCCAGTTTGAAAACTTTAATTCTAAATTTTTTGAAAAATCTATACACAAACCACTGATTTGACCAGACCATGAAAGTCAGCAGTAAGCAGGACCCAGAGTTCTTACATGTACAACTCCTTCAGGATTTATCTCATAAGGAACTTCTGGTTTTACACTGTATAAAATTTATGTAATAAATTTGGACCTTTAGTTTTACAAGAGGAGCAGATTATACAGTAAAGTACTGTAATGAATATAGATGCATATATCCTTAAGAAAATATTTGCAAATTGAACCCAATAGGACATTCAAGAATTATAAGCATGATCAAGTGGATTTTATACCAGGTATGCAAGGGTGGTTCAACATAAGGAAAACAACTGTTGTAATAAATCTCATTAACAAAAGCAAAGGAAAAATAAGAAACTGATGATCATCTCAATTGGTGCAGAAAAGGCATTTGACCAAATCCAGCATCTGTTCTTAGTTAAAAAAACACTCAGAGAAATGGAAGAGAAGGAAACTTCCTAACTATGATAAAGGAAATATATGAAAAACCCACAGCTAGCATCATATTCAATGATGAAAGACTGAAACATTCCCCTCAAGATCTGGAACAAGACAAGGATGCACCCTGTTACTACTGTTATTCAACATAGTACTGGACATTCTAGCCAGAGAAACTAGGCAAAAAATTTTAAAAATAAAAAGAAATAACAGGTATCCAAATTGGAAGGGAAAAAGTAAAACTTTCACTATTTGCAGATGACATGATCTTATATTTAGAAAGTCCTGAAAAAGCTACAATAAAGTTACTAGAGCTAATACATGAATTCAGCAAAGTGGTCAGGCACAAGATCAAAGCACAGTAATCACTAGTGTTTCTAGCCACTAATAATGAGCAAGTTAAGGTGGAAAGCAATAAGAAAATACATTTATAGTAGCAATCAAAAGAATCAAATATCTAGGGATAAATTAAACTTAAGATGTTAAGGACTTGTACACAGAAAACTATAAAACACTGCTAAAAGTAATCAAAGAAGATCTAAATAAATGGAAAGACATTCCATGTTCATTGATTGGAAAACTATATATCAGTAAGATGTCAATTCTACCCAAAATAATTTAAATTCAATGCAATCTCAATCAAAATTCCAATAGCTTAATTTGCAAAAATGAAAAAGCCAATAATCAAATTTATTTAGACAGGTAAGAGGTTCCTGAATAGCCAAAAACATCTTAAAAAAGAATGGAGTTGGACTACTCACTCTTACTGATTTTAAAGTATGTTATAAAGCTACAATGGTCAAAACATCAGGATACTGGCACAAGGATAACAATAAAGAGCAATGGAACTGAATTCAGAGTTCAGAAATAGACCTTTCCACATATGGCCAATAGATTTTTGATGATGCTTCCAAGTCCACACTAATGGGAGAGAACACTCTTCAACAAATAGTGCTGTGAGAACTGAATATGCATACGCAAAAGAATAAAAGAGAACCCTTATCTGACAACATATACAAAAACTAATTCAAAATGAATGAAAGACTTTAATATACAGTCCACTACTATAAAACTCCTAGAAGAAAATGTACGGAATCATCTTTAGGATCTTGTGTTAGGCAATGGATTCTTAGGATTTACACCAAATGTACACATAATGAAAAAAATAGATAACTGGGACCTCCAAAACTAAAAAAATATTGTGCATCAAAGGATTTGTCAAAAAAGTAAAATGACATCCTACAAAATAGGAGAAAATATTTTGAAACCACTTATCCGATAAAGGTTAAATATCCAAAATATATAAAGAAATCCTACAGCTCAATAATAAAATGATGAACCAAAAAATTTAAAAATCGGCAAAAGTTCTCCTAAAGCCAAACTCAGCAAATTAACTCACTGTCTCCCCCACAACATGGGACATGACTCCCAGGATGAGCTTCCCTGCCACTGATGATTTACTATCAAGCACCAACCAGTGATGCCTTTGAAAAAAGATTTTGACCAAAAAAGGGAAATATTAAATACAGAAGAATTTTTACAGCTAAGCGATTTCAAAGTGTGTTGGGAGGTCATTCCAGAGGTTACACTTATTCACATCTCAGGAGGATATCATTGGATGCCCAGTAAACAAAGTCTCAAGCAAAAGTGCTCCCAAGGGCTATAGGGACATCTGGACACTATGCAAAGTGCATAACTCCATGAAATCAGCACCCCCATTGGTAGGCCTTATTTTGGTATGTATGATAATCTTTTTCCTCCATATAACAGATTTAAGACTCACTTATAATTTCCTTACTCATGATTCTTCTACTCTTTATTTGAACCTATAATTAGCACTATACCCATTAAATATATGTCCCAGAGACTTAAATGTTTGGTCTGTTCATATGCCAGTTGATCCCTGAATCTCAACAGAGTTGCAGTCAACACCTACTCTCCAGTTCATCAGATTCTCCCAGGAAAACTAACGAAATGATGATGATGGACAACCCCATCCAAAAAACAAAGAATATCTACAACTGCAAGTAAAACAGCTCTTTCCATCTTCCCCATCATATCTAAGCCTCTTCTCAATCCTAAGTGGAGCAGACATCATGCCAAATTCTTTAAGATTGAGAAATGAGGAAACACAAGTAGTGAGTACAACCACAGACCAAAGAATATTTACTGTTATTGTAGTTATTAGCATGTGGTAACAGAAGAATTTGTAACATTGATATAAAGATAGTGGTTACTAGAGGTTCTGAGGGGAGGGCAAGGAAGATTAGCTGAAACAAAGGGCATTTTTAGGGCATTGAAATTGTCCTATATGATACTGCAATGACCAATACATTACATATTGGCAAAAACCTATAAAACCGTACAACATAAAGTGTAAGCCATAATGTAAACTATAGACCTTGGTTAGTAGCAATGCTTCAATATTGGGTCATCAATTGTAACAAATGTACCACACTAATGTAAGATGTTATTAATAAGGGAAATCATGGGGCAGGGAAGGGGTGGAGTATATCAAATCCCCTATACTTTATATGTAACTTTTTTATCATCTAAAACTTCTCTAAAAGTTAAGTTTATTATTACCAAAAAAAAAGGGCAAAAGTCTTAAATAGACATTTCTCCAAAGAGAATATACAAATGGTCAAAAACGCACATGACAAGATATCCAATATCACTCCTAGGGAAAGGCAAGTCAAAACCATAATGAGTTATCATTTCACACCGAATAGAGTGGCTATGGTTTTTAATAAATTACAAGTATTGGAGATGTTGTGGAGACACAGAAACACTCATTCATTGCTGGGAGGAAAGTAAAATGGTGCAGCCACTATGGAAGACAGTTCCTCAAAAGCTATGTATAGAATTACCATATGACCCAGCAATCCCACTACTAGACTTATACCTAGTTGAAAGCAGGGACTTACACAGATATTTGCACACTGATGTTCATAGAGGCATTCTTTACAATTGTTGGAAGATGGAAACAACAAAAGTGTTTCATCAACTGATGAATGATTGAACAAAATGTACTATATACATTATGATGGAATATTATTCAGCTGTATAAAGGAATGTAGTCTTGATACATGCAATGTGGATTAATCTTGAGGATATTATGCAGCAAAACAAGAGAGGAATGAAAAGACAAATATTGTATTATCTCACTGCTATGAACTAATTATAATAGGCAAATTCATAGAGATAAAATCTAGAATAGAGGTTTCCACATGGTAGGTTGGGGTAGAGAAGGAGAAACTGATGTTTAATTTGTATAGAATTTCTACTTAGGTTGATTGTAAGGATTTAGAAATGGATGGTAGTAATGGTAGCACATTATTTTGAGCATAAGTAATAATGGTGAACTATATATGTGAATGTGGTTGAAAAAGGGAGTTTGGGTCATGTATGTTACCAGAATGAAAGAAGATAAACCATGGGACTGGATAACACAGTGCACCCTGTTTTGGATGATAGACTGGAGTTAATAGTACAGGTATAAGAATGTTCTTTCACGAATTATAACAAATGCACGACATGGTAAGAATAGGTTGGTATAGGAAAAATACACCAAATGTCAACTGTGGACTATAATTAATATTACTATTACAATATTCTTTTATCAATTGTAACAAAGGTACCACACTAATACAAATTGTCAACAACAGTGTGGTATATCAGAACATTGTATTTTTTACATGACTTTTCTGTAAACATAAACTTCTCTAATTAAAAAAAATAACTATTTTCAAAGAAGCTTTTGGTTATAGAAAAGTCACATAGAAAATATAGAGGATTACCATATACCCCACCCCCTCTCACATTTTCCCCTATTAATAATGTCTTACAGGAATATGGTACATAAGTTACAACTGAAGAACAAGTATTGAAGCATTGCTACTAACCATGGTCAATGGTCTAATTTTGATTTACGTTTTGCACCATACACTTTGAGAAGTTTTAACAAAATGTATATGGGCTTATATCTGTCATTGCAAGACCATGCAGAATAGTTCCAATGCCCTGAAAATATTGTATGTTCTACCTATTCTTCCCTACCCCCTCCCCTGAGAACCTATGTTAACCACTAAGTTTCAATTTTTGAAGACTAAGGTTCATAGTTACATGCATTAATTCTGAGGGCTTGACATACTGGTCTGTTTTCTTTTATTACGCATTGCCTAGGTTCTCAAGGGATTCTTCTCTCTCTAATTGAGACAAACCAGGATTCCCAAGGATGGGAGTTTAATATTTTCCTGTTTATTTTGTGGGTCTCCACCCACTGAGACACCACACTATGACAAGATGAACACTTACAAATTCCATAGAAACATACCACAGGTGCGCCTTGTCCTATATATCACCCCACACCCAATGCCCTACACCAGTAATGCTCCCCTGCCATATTTTTCAAAAGAACAGTCCCACCATTGTAATTTTAACCACAGACCTCCAAATCCCCCAGAGTTTACCTGTTCCTTCCTTCCCCTCAGTTCCATGGATAGCCCAGCCCACCCATTCATCCTAGTACCACTGACCCCACTCATATCCCTATACCAACACCACCCCCAACCTCTGCCAAATAACCCCCATCCACCTTATCATAGGCTTTACCCATATTGAGCATCAGCTCACCACACTCTACTCCCTTTCTGTCTCCTGATAACCTATCTTCCAGACTTCATCTCTGTGAGTCTGTTCAGTTTGCTTTGTTCATATCAGAGAGCTCACATAATATTTGTCTTTCAGTTACTGGCTTCCTTCACTCAACATAAGGTCTTCAAGATTCATCCCTGTTGTCCCATGTGTCAATATTTCTTTCCTTCTTACAGCTGAGTAGCATTCCATTGTAGGTATATACTGCAAACTGCTTATCTATTCATCTGTTGATGGACACTTGGGTTGCTTCCAATTTTTGGCAATAGTGAACAATGCTGCTATGAACATTGGTGTGCATATATGTGTTTGTGTCCTTGCTTTCACTTCTTCTGGGTATGCATCCAACAGTGGGATTGCTGAATCATATGGCAGTACTATAATTAGCTTCCTGAGGATCTGCCAAACCATCCTCCACAATGGCTGCACCATTCTACATTCCCATTAGCAGTGGTTGAAGGTTATCGTCCCTCCACATCCTTTCCAACACTTGTAGTTCTCTGTTTTTCAATGGCCACCTGTCTAATAGGTGTTAAGATGACATCTCATTGTAGTTTCAATTTTCATTTCTTAATAGATAATGATGCTGAGCATCTTTTCATGTGCTTTTTAGTCATTTATGTTTCTTCTTTGAAAAAGTGTCTATTCACATCTCTTGTTCAATTTTTAAATGGGTTGTCTTTTTATTTTCAAGGTGTAGAATTTCTTTATATATGCAGCGTATTAGGCTGTTATCAGATAGATGGTTACCAAATACTTTCTCCCATTGAGTAGGCTGCTTTTTCACTTTCTTGACAAACTCCTTTGAAGCAAAAAAGTTTTTAATTTTGAGGAAATTCCATGTATCTGTTTTTTCTTTTGTTGTTTGGGATTTGGGTGTAAAGTTTATAAAACTATTTCCTAACTAAGATCTTATAGATGCTTCCCTACATTATCTTCTAGGAGTTTTATGGGCTTGGCTTTTATATTCAGCTCTTTGATCCATCTTGAGTTAATTTTTTGTATAGGGCATAAGATGGTGATCCTCCTTCATTCTTTTGGATATGAATATCCAGTTCTCTCAGCATCATTTGTTGAAGAGACCATTCTATCTCAGTTGAGTAGGCTTGGTGACCTTGTCAAATATCACTTGATCATATAACTAAAGAACTCTTAAAGTATTGAAAGCTAAAAATGTATGAATAGTGAAATCCACAACAGACAAATTTAAAAGAAAAACAGTCACCTGTAGAAAAATATTTGCAACTCACAGGTATAATTTCCCTCATATGTAAAGAGGTCCTTCAAGTTGAAAACAGAAGACCAATAACTATGGAAAACGAGGCTCAAGGCCATTGTTTTGGTTTGCAAAGACTGCCCATGCAAAATACCAAAAGTGAGGTGCCTTTCATAAAATGAATTTATTGGGTAAGAATTACAGTTCTGAGGCTGTGAAAACACTGAAATTAAGGCCTCATCAGAGATGCTGTCTCACCAAGGTTGACTGTGGGTAATACTAGACTCCTGCCATGTGGGCAAGGCAAAATGATGGCTCTCCATCCAAGTCTCTGCCTTCTCCTCCAGGCCACTTCTCTCAGAGCTCAGTGTGGTCAATCAAGTAAATGGTAGGGCTTGTCTCTTCAGCTTTGAGCAGCTCCATGGGTCTAAACTCTCAGAGTTTCTCTCCATTTCTCTGTCACCCTCTTGGGGTTTCTTTTTTCTTTCTGTGACTGCAGGTGATTCTGGAGTCCTTTCTCACACAGTAGAGTAAAAATGGCAGATCTTTTTCTTTAGCATAATAGAAGAGAACACATCTAAAGATATATTTAAGCAGTGGCAATGAGGCCTATGTTTCCTGATTACATTATTTATATTTGACTAATAATGTCTTTCCTACGTAAAAAGAATCATCATAAATAATTTATTGATACTTGTACTTTTTAAAGAATACAACCTAAAGGGCAATGGGAAATTATCTGGGCACTAGAGTAGACATTCAGGACCCAAGGAAAGTATTCCAAGCTTCAAAAGGACCAAAAACAAGACCTTGATAGATCAACAGGTAACCTATATCTAGGCTAAGGACCAGGCCCTGTGATTGTCTTCAGGATTCATAGCAACATTTGAGAAAGAGAGGGAAGGTCCCAGCTAGTATAGAAAGAGGTAGACTTCATTTATTACCAAAATATTCCAATTAAAGACCTCTGAATACAGAGAAAGGAGGGGTATCTTCATTCTTATGTGATATTCTAATGCCTCTGGGATGAAGATTCAAACCAACGCAATCAGCCTGTCCAAGGATTATGGTTTGCTTTGCACCACCAGACCATCCTCTTCATTATTACCCTTCTAATTGATTCTCCCCATGGCCTGCTTCTGGTATGCCCTGAACATGGCTCAGAGTCCAGGGTACTCTCCAGCTCCTCATCCTAGATGTTCCCACTCACACTATCCAAGAGTTAGTCACAGTATCTTTGACTGATTTTATTTGCAAAGGAGTCTGCAGAGGTGTTTTCATCAAGTGAATTCCAAAGACGTCCTGGATTCTTATTATAGACTCAAGTGTTCCTTTCAGAGGGGGGCTCTTGCCAAGATTTACTGCTTTCATTAACAGTGTAGTAAAAAAAGGGCCAGTATGTATATTTACATTTGAGGCCTAACGGAAAACATGTGGGGTCCAATAATGAGGTGATTAAACTTTCAAAATCTCAGATGCCTTCTTTTTTCTTTTTTTCCTTTTTTAAAATTGTGTCTTTTCAAAAAAAAAGATACATAGATCACAAAAAATGTTACATTAAAAAATATAAGATGTTCTGATATAACCCCCCTCTCCCCTCCCCCTGATGTAGACACTGAGGAAGAAATGGAAGAGATTGTCTTGCCACTATACATATAGGGCAACACCTATTATAGTGATGAAAGACAAAACGTCAAAGAAAAGTTTTATATTTTTTCATTTTTTTAATGCCCCAATTTATTTTTTACTTTATTTTAGTTTTTCTAAATTAGTATATATTCTATTTCTAATCTTAAACCCTATCAATACTATTTTATTTTCCTACTAATTGAATTTGGCAATATATTAGGCTCATTTTTAAAGAAGTTTTGGATCACAGAGGGTTTCAACTATGTCAGGGGAGGAGCACTGGTGTGGGGTGTCATTGATGGGGGATGCATGGCTGGGAGGGAGTTCTCCAGGGCATGCATATAGGGTACATAGATACGTTTGGATGTAAGTTGGGTATTGTCATAGTGGGTATAGTTTCACATGACAACTGAGGGAGTACTGAATTCCCATCCTGGGGAGCTCTATTGACTTCCCCAGTGGAACAGCAATAATACCCTAAGTGCCAGGGCAATGATCAAATACCATTTTTCTGCCATTTTCCCCATTGATGAGAGGTGTGATGAAAACCATCTCCCAGTGAAATTCCCTGCAGGATTCATTGCTTGCCTGCTGGAACCAAAAGGGAGTTTATCTAGAAGAATCACACACTAGATGATTTAAAGAATTGTAAAAAAATCAGTAAAAGCCAGCTATTTAGCTGATGAAAGGAACAGAGCAGGTAAAGCAAGTTATGTAGCTGAAAGTGCCAGATTATTTAGACTGAAGATAAGGGAGAGTCTGCGTACTCATTAACACAGTGGAATATTAAAGAGTTTATTTGCCAGAGAGGGACAAAATCAGTGGGAATATCAGAAGGTAGTGGAAGTCTTGCAACCCTGTGAAGTTCTTGGCCTATGAACTGTCTGAAGAGTGGTTTAGAAGCAATTTAATTTTGACTCATTGTCAGTCAACAAGCTTGGGACAAATTCAACTATTGGAAGGTGGCTATTTTTGGTTTTTTTATAAAAATTTGTGTCGTTTTCAATTCCTGTTTAGTGTATACATGCAACCCTTATCTCAATTTCATTAAATTTCCTCAGAGAATAAATCCTTATTACACCGAATTGAAAACAAAGGGACACCAAGCCACAACTGAAATTTAAATGACAACTGAAAGATACACCACAAGCCTGTGGTGGCTTGAAGCTATATATAGTCCAGGAGAGCATGTTATTAAATTTAATCCATTCTTGTGGGTGCGGCCTGTTATAAGTAAGACCTTTTAATGAGGCTGCCTCAGTTAAGGTGTGACCCACTTCAAATAGAATGAGTCTCAGTCCTATTACTATTGTCCTTTATAAATGGAATAGAGAGAAAGAGAGAGAACAAGCCACAGAAGCAAGAAGCTGAAATCAGTGAAACCAGGAAGAGAAGGAAGAGACCAGCAGACACTGTCATATGCCATGACATGTGGCAGACGATTCAAGGATCTCCAACAGTCTGTCTTTGGGAAGAAAATATGACCTTGATGATGCTTTCATTTGGACATTTTCATGGCCTCAAATCTGTAAACTAATAAATTCCCATTGCTAAAACCAAACTATTTCATGGTATTTGCTTAGAACAACCTAGGAAACTAAAATACACCCTAAAAAAATTAGAATTGTGTGTGCTAGTCTGGAGTTCCCTTATTTGTGGACAACCTTAGCAAACCAACCTATATGAAATCCAGAAATAATTCAGGACCTAAATGGCTTCCCCCTTTTCCTGATTCTCCTTTATAAAAGTTCAAACTCTGGCTGGTATAGACAACATTCTCCCAAGAGAACTGGCAGAAAAAAAGTAAGAAGTAGGAAGGATAGAAACAGAAATCAATATTGTACTCCTGTCACATATTCAATTATCATTCATAATTTTTTATTTGGAGGTACCAGGGATTGAACCTGGACCTCATACATGTGAAGCAGGTGCTTAACCCAGAGCTAGATCCAATGTCCCATAATTCATAATTTTAAAAGAGTCAGCAAACTTTTAGTTGAAATTTGATGTTAATAACTACTACCAATAATGAGATAGCTAATGGTTAGGCCCCTTTTAGTGCAAGTTCCATGGAAGATGTGATCATTTCTTGTCTTTGTTACCCAGCAACTGTAAGATCTAAAATGCCTGATGCACACAAAATGATATTTGGAAGGTACCAAAGAAATTTTCCCAGAGGAATATACAACACAGTTTTGAGGTTCTACTTCATCTATTAGCAAACACCTTACTAAAGTCTGACTTTCCTTGCAGATAAGTCACTGATAGCTTTTATTCATAATCTCAAGACAAAAAGTATGTCTGCCATCTCAGCCAATCAATTGTGGGGGAGTGAGATAAGTCTCAATGCCATAGTCTATGACGGGTGTGAACTAGGAGGTAGCCTAATTTCCAGGCTCCCTTCCCACCATCATGTGATCCTACTCTGAATATTTTTTATTACATGTGCTTTGATTTTCTTATTTTAACAGTACATATTGATATGCAACAAATATTACAAGCTTCATTTATTCTCAAGTTTCAAACACAGTGTTCTATTAGCCTGATCTCTTGAGAGTAACTTATATAGTGCTTTATTCTATTTGTTCCAAAAGACCAAGCACATTAATAAAGTCCAGCAATACATTAGATTTGTTTATTTCTTACTTAATAATGGAAGATACTTGTACAAAGAATAACAAATGGTTTCTGAATAATACAAATTCACAAAAGCTAATAAGTCTGAATTTGAAAATAAATGCATATTCAGTATTAAATTCAGTGAATCTAATTTTTAAATAGTGTATATAGCTCTGTGACATGTGAATTTAGTGAATTACAGAAAAGATTATATTCTTAAATTAATCTATTCTAATGAGTGTGGAACTCTTTAATTTCATTAGATTCGATTAAGGGACCATTTGATCAGATCATTTTCACTTAAATAGCTTTAGGACTTTTTGCAAGACTACGTCAGCGAGACATGATGCAGGTTGGTCTCCATCCTTTTGGTGGGTCTTAATAAACTGAGAACAAACACAGAAAGAAGAGACATAGAGCATGGGAGCCTGCCATTTTGACCCTGCCATGTGAGAGAAAGGGAAAAACCCTGAGACACTGAGAGAGAGGTCCGAGGCTGGAGTCATTGGAAAAGCTGAAAGAGAGGCCCCAGAAGAGACAAACCCTATGCCTGAGTATCCACAGCTGAGCTCTGGGAGACAGTGAGCTTGGAGAGAAAGGCGGGAACCTCGGCAGAGTTCAGCCACAATCTTACTTTCCATGTGTCAGGACAGGAGGTCACCAGTAGCTGATGGTGAGAAAACATCTCTGGTGATGCCTTGTTTTGAATATTTCAATGCCTCAGAACTATAAACTTTTGTCCCAAATAAATTCCCTTTATAAATGCCAACACATTTCTGGTAATTTTCCATTGTCAGCCTTTGGCAAACTAATACAAGTTCTTTGTTAGGAGATAAAAATAACATAACTTATTTTAACATAGAGAATTCAATACAAAGAATTAAAATAAATAAAAGAATTATTAACCAGGAAACTAAAAATTCTTTTAAATTTAAGAAAAATAAGGTGTCTTGAAGCTAGCAATTGCAGGATTCAGTTACCATCTCCAGGGTTAGAAGAATTTAGAGAAGTTGTAACTATTAAAACTTAAAACTTTGGACAAGGGAACTCATGGAACAGATACAGACCTCTGAAAAAAGTGTTGCACAGCCAGAGCAGGTGTCTTGAGCTTGGAAGAGGCCTCCACAGAACAGAGATGCAGACTTCACAAGAGGAGAAGCTGACCGCGTGGGCTGGTGTCTCTGAGGGGCACAATGGGTTCTGCAAAAGTCGGAAAATCCACAAATTAGATTCAGCTGTTTCTATAGGAATGACGTTCCACTCTCAGGTTGAAGACATGAGTCTCCTGGGGTGCTGAAGGAAACCAACCTGTCGGCAAAAGAAGAATATCATTCCTTCTTTCTCTCCAGTTTATTATCCTTCTCCAATGTCCCCCTTTGACAGAGCCTATAAGAAAGCTAACCGGCAAAAAAAAAAAAAAAAAAAAAAAATGTGGTTTGCAGAATCCAGCCCTAGAATTAGAAAGTAGAATATAAAGGGTGGATTTGGACCTAAGACACAATAGCTTAATAACTGGCACAATCTGCCCTTTGGTCTATTCACCATTCATCACAATCTTTCTACATATATTGAGCCTCCATAAACAACAACAAAAAAGAAATCTATAATTAGACCTAACATATTGAAATGATGTTTGTTGATGAGTCAATGCACATACTGCATCCAGTATGATAGAACCACCATCTTTTAAACTTGTCTCCTAAAACAATTACAATTGTGCCTTCAATAAATGATCTCACCATTATATTTGGCTAACTGATTTTTTTGATAGGTTAAAGACCACTCAATTTCATGAATATGAACCCATTTCACACTTATTATTCTATTAAATAAGTTCCTTGGTCAGAATAACGTTGGGGGAAGCAGACTTGGCCCAGTGGTTAGGGCGCCCGTCTACCACATGGGAGGTCCGCAGTTCAAACCCCGGGCCTCCTTGACCTGTGTAGAGCTAGCACATGTGCAGTGCTGATGCATGCAAGCAGTGCCCTGCCACGCAGGGGTGTCCCCTGCATAGAGGGGCACCACGCGCGGGGAGTGGACCCTGTAAGTAGAGCCACCCAGCATGAAAAAAAAGGGTTCAGCCTGCCCAGGAGTGGTGCCGCACATACGGAGGGCTGATGCAGCAAGATGACGCAACAAAAGAAAACACAGATTCCCGGGTCGCTGACAACAACAGAACCGGACAAAAAGAACACGCAGCAAATGGACACAGAGAACAGACAACTGGGGCGGGCAGGGGGAAGGGGAAAGAAATAAATAAAAATTTAAAAAAGACATTAAATGACCTTATCTAATAACACCAAATTACGTATTTTAAAAAATATATATTGGGCAGAATACTATAACAGTAGCACAGATGTTGTATGGAATATACTATGGCCATGACATTATGTGTCGGTAAGGCCAGCCCATATCCAGAATACATGTGTATTCGAGTGAAATCAGATGTTTCCCCCATCCATGAGGTTAGGGTTAAGCCACCAGGTGGTTGGCTGATCTGCCCCTAGGAATGGTGCCATATCAGGGACTCATTGTTGTTCTCATCTGTTGACAGGTGATAGGCCTCAAAAGTAGCAATAGCCTTATGGTAAGGAAGTCCATGCTGCTGAACACACATGAATAGCCTCCATTCCTGCCACGATTATCTTTCTGTACTTGTTTTTATTATGCAAACATTGGACTGACTGGGGATTGATGCTGACTAGAACCAAGAGAATATATCATTTTGTTCAACTTCTTATTAAGGGTCTCCTATGTTGTTGATCTGCTTTGACCTGAATTCAGATAGAAAACAAATATCTTCACATGATGTGCCTATTATGAAAGATTGATCCATATACCTTCTCTCCAGAACTCCTTGTCATCAGTGATCCAATCTGTTCTTTTCCAGTCTAAGACTGTAGCAGTTTGATATTATTGATGAATTCCATATTGGATATGTTTGTAATCTGATCTGTACCTGGACATGATTGAGTTATGATCAGGGCATTGAGTCCCCACCTGTTGGTGGGTAGGGACTCACAGATAAAAGGCATGGCAAAGAACTGATTGAGAGCTTTTAATGTTGGAGTTTTGGTGTTGGAGTTAGATGCTGAAGACTTAAGTTGGAGCTCCAGGAAGTAGGTTAACAGAGGAAAAAGAATCCTGCCCAGGAAGAAAGGAACCTTGAACCCAGAGAAAAGCAAGCCCAGGAATGTAGGAACCCAGGAAGCCTGAACCCTTGCAGATGTCGGTAGCCATTTTGCTCCAAATAGACTTTGGTGAGGGAAGTAACTTAAGCTTTAGGGTTTGGTATCTGTAAGCTCCTACCCCAAATAAATACCCTTTATAAAAACCAACCAATTTCTGGTATTTTGCATCAGCACACCTTTGGCTGACTAATACAAAGGCCATTAGGCCAAAGCATTATAAACTGCCATGAGACAGTGAAGATGCATAATTCTGGCCTTCTCCTTACCAAAACAAATTGCAAAACCAATTGCAACCTCAAAATTCTGTCCATTTAGAGAATTTTCTTTCCCAGCTCTTCTTCAAGTTACCCTACTTTAATGTCACAGACATTCACTTCCATTGCTATCAACATATCTTACATAACCATCTATAAATGAGGCTCAAGTTTTGTTCCTTCTCAGCCATAAATTCCTAAGGAATTCTCCATAAGCTTATGTATGAACAAAGGGAAAGACGATACACTGGGAATTAATGTTGAAGGAATCTGAAGTTTCTGCTCATGTAATTTACTTGTACCTTTTGTACTAGCTCAAGTCTAATTTCATGTCAGCCATTTTCATTTGATAATAGATTTCTGTTGCTCATGCCCAATCTTACAACTTGGTTCATGATGGGACATTTGGTAACTTAATATCCCATGCTTAGACGTTAAGTCTCTACTGAGTCTCAGGAGCAAATCTGGTGCCATTTCTCAAGAGAATAGTTATCTGTGGAAGAAAGCAAAACCCTAGGTATCTTCTCTGTCATCCTCCTTTTGTTGCTTGCCAAAGACTCCAAATAGCATACTATTTTCTATAGACTTTTCAAGTGCCACTAGCTCTATGGGTTCTTAAAGCTAAAATGGAAAAGAATTTTCACTGCAGGTTGGATTTTCTATGGAAAATGATTCAAGCTGGGTAAGAGTGTTGTTTACTGAGTTGGCAAAGACTGAAAGAAGAGCAAAGTTTGAGTAAAGTTGTCTAGGTTAAATACCAAGAAGACAGTTGGAGCCCTGATTTCAACCTCAAAAGAAAGTTCAGGGCTAGAGACATAAAGCTAGAAATTGGATGGTATTTACTCTGAAGGGACTGCATTAGATCACCCAGGAAGGGGTGTTGATGAAAATATCTGCCCCTTGTCTTACTTGACTGTTTTAAAGAGCCAACTGTCCTTAGATTCCTCAGCCATGGGCTGCAGACCCTTGCTGGGATACACGCCTTCCCTTACTATAATACTGTCTCTTTGTGAGCATGCTCATCATCTTGTGGTGAATTGCGTCCCAGCACCTGTGCTTTGATCCAGATTCTGCTTGGATCACACTGCACTCCAGCTCCAGCATTGGAGGTCTGAGCCCAGGTTCTAGTTCTTCCAGTCTGCTAATTTCTAAATGGTAAGTTTAGAATGTCTGGAAAATGCTGCGACATGACACTGTTCATTACTGCTTCATAATTTACTACCTCAGAAACACAATGTTTTATCAAGTGCATCAGACATTTATCCCAAGTCCTGACTGTTTATTCCAATCCTGAACAAATTTTATCTTATGCTTACTGCAGTCAGAACTGACCTCTACTCAATTTCTCTGTTCCCCTTTTCTTTCCTTCTATGAATCATATGCTGAAGTCTGTAAGGTGGTCTAAATATTGTGAACCCCAAATAACTTTGACCAATGAAACTATTTTAACTAAAGAGTAATCAGTTTCAAATCCAAGGTCAGAGATTCAGTTGACTGATGTTTTATAAGAACTCATTAAATAGTTCTCTTTGGGAAGTCCTTACACATTGTCTCGCAGCCCAAGTAATACTTCTTGATGTTTGTGTAGATGATTATTCTTGCTATTTTTTTCATACAACACTTGATAAATAGCTTTCAATTTCAATGCATAGTGAATGATAGCACTTTGACATAGAGTCATCAGAGAAACAGATTCTTTCTGTATTCTGACAACTATAGACCATCACTCTAACAGTCTATTATAGTTAATAATAATTAAGGGAAAACTGGGGTTGGGGGTGTGTACTAGTCTACCAATGGGATGCCAATGCAAAGTACCAGAAATCTGGTGGCTTTTATAAAGGGTGTTTATTTGGGATAAATGCTTACAGTTACAAGGCCCTAAGCAGTCCAACTTGAGGTTGCTTCCTCACCAAAGTCAGTTGCCAAGTGTTAAAGCAAACGGTTGCTGATTTCTGCAAGGGTTAAGCCTTTGCTCTGGCCTTCCTTTCTCTCTGCTGTAGGCTGGCATAGGGCTTGTCTCCCAGGACGTTCTCTCTCTCCTGGCATAGGGCTCATTAATTTCCAGGCCTTCTATATCAGCCTTGTCTCGCTTCTTAAGGTCAGCTGCAAACTATCAGGCAAATGGCTCATCTCTCCCTGGGGCTTTAGGTGTTTGAGTCTTCTCCTTTCTGCCACAATGCAGGATCAAAATGACAGTTCTCTCCTCTTCCAGGGTCTTTTTTTTTCCTTCCCCTCTCCCTCCCCATCCTCCACTGTCCTCCCTGCTGTTTTTGCTGTCTGTGTCCATTTGCTGTGTGACCTTCTGTATCTATTTCTCTTTTTGTCTTCTTTTTTCATCTTTCTCCTCTAGGATTCACTGGCAGTTGATACTGTGGACCTCTGATGTGAAGAGAGGTTCCCTGTCGATTGTGCTACCTCAAGTTCCTGGTCTCTGCTTTGCTTCCCCTTCATCTCTCTCTTGTTGCATCATCATCTTGCTGTGTGACTCACTTGCGCAGGCACTGACTCACCACATGGGCACTCTGCTTGCTACGCAGGCATTCAGCTTACCATGTGGGCACTGGCTCACTACATGCACACTCATGTGGACACTCAGCTCGCCACATGGGCACTGGCTTGCCACACAGGCATTAGCTCTCCATGAGGCCACTCATGTGGGCACTTGGCTCACCACTTGGGCACTGGTTCGCTCACTGTGCGGGCACAGGCTTATCATGCAGGCACTCACGTGGGCACTTGGCTCCCCATGCAAGCACTGGCTTGCCATGCAGGCATGCGTTCTCCTCTTCTTTTTTCACCAGGAGGCCCCAGGGATTGAACCTGGGTCCTTCCATTTGGTAGGTGGAGGTCTTGTCACTTGAGCCACAACCACTTCCCTTCCAGTGTCTTCTTAAGTGAATGTCAATTATATTGGTCTACCAAGGGGGTGGGGACACAATCCGAGTCACATGTTACTGATGTAGTCAAACGAAAGTGATGTGGCCAAAGTGTATTTATTAATATGGAAGGATGTGGAAAAGTAAAAAAACAAAATTATGAAACGTTTTGTAAATAATGATTCCATTTTGTGAAAAACATATGCATGGTTATGAAAAATTCAAAAAGGACATACTTTTTGGACATAATACTAAAATGTTAAGAGGAATTATCTCAGGGAAAACTAGTGACTGTTTTGTCTTCTATCATATTCAAATTTTCTAAGTCTTCTACCATAAAAATGTATTTATTATGTAATAATATTTTTGACACTTCACTGGATCCGTGAACCATCAAATGATAGTGTTTACATGTCTTCTGTAGAAAGTAATAATTTTTACTATTAATTTTAGTCACATCCTTAGTTAAAATTTAGTTCCAATGATTTCACAAATAAGGATCACATATTTAGAAAAACAAAAGGCTGTTTGAATACATAACCTGTTTTGTAAAACTGTTCACATTAAAAACTATGGTGAATTGTTATTTCAGAAGAAAAGTGTTGTACACTGAAATGTTAACAATAGTTACTTCTTGTTGAAATTATTTTGAGCAAGCTTTCCTTAATATTTCTTTTTGCTTCCCTGTCTTTTCTTATTTTTCAAAATTGCTACACTTAAAATGTTTCTAAATAGAAGTAGGTGATGAAACACTATTAATAACACAACATATCATTATGCCTTGGGATTCTGAAAATGCTGGAATAAACAGAGCAGTCGCTCAACTACACACCACTAATGGGCTCAGAGTAAAAGACTTTACTATAAATACAATTATATAGTAAACTACTCCATTTAAGGGGCCACAATTTGTGCTGCCAGTGCTTTGCATACAGTATTGCATAGAATTTTTGTTCAAAGAAACAATAAAGATCTTAATCAAAAGTGCAAGAAGATTGAGTCACCTGAACCAACCCCTTATCAAAAATCATTTATACGTTCATTCTTCCCCCTAGTCTTTGACCATCTTGGTTAGCTGGAGCTGGCATCCAGCCTGTGAATGCTGTGTAGATGGAGACTTACGATTAGATTTGGTTAAGGGAGCTTTGATTAGATCACTCTTTTATTAGATCTCTTTAGGGCCCTTGATTGGACTTCGTCAGTGAGGCATGACCTAGGTTGGGTCTCTACTCTTTCCTGGATCTTATACAAACTGGGAACACAAAGAAAGAAAAAAGAAACAAGGAAAAAGGAACTCTGTTATTTTGACTCCAGGTTCCCCCTACAGCTGCAGAAAGATAGACAAGTGCCAAGAGGCTCTACAACAGGCATTCTTAACAAATGGTCGATGAGCTTGAACTAAAATTCAAAATGACATTATTCTGTGGGGACATGTTGGTATGGGTGTGATATATTTATTAAATAATACACAGTATAGTGTGAACTTTGTAAGGGTCTGCGTGACTGGCAAAGGGTCTGTGGGACAAAAAGTTTAAGAACCCCCTGCTCTATAAGATGAGGCCCAGGGAGAGATGCCTGCTCTCCCACAGTTGATCTTGAGGAGAAAGTAGAGAGAGACTGCAAACCCACCATCTTGCCTAACCACATGGCAGGACTCCAGGATCTGCTAGCAGTGAACCCAGATGAGAAAGCATCACTGTTGGTGCCTTGATTTGAACATTTTTGCAACCATGGAATTGTAAGTTTTTACCCTAAATTAATTCCCTTTTATTTCTGGTATTTTTGCATTGGCAGCCTTTGGCATACTATGACAACTGCCCTCCCACCCTGGCCTAAGTCTCTGGATATCAGAGAGAGAGGGCTCAGCCCTCTCTCTCAGATATATGATTGAACCCACCTCACTTAGGGGGATTCCATCAGCTTTTCCAAAGGTAAACCTCTCTCAAGTTCCAGACTTAACTTCAGTGGGCTATAGATGTGAATAATTACATAAATGCCATAGATGTCCTATTTTATCCTCCCACCATAAATATCTTTAAGATCAGACTATAATGAGACACCCGAGTCTTCCACACAGGATTGTATGTTGCATCCCTACAATTTAATGTTATGATGGAGGTAGTATTAATTCTAGCAAGGAATAATTTTTGTGGAGCTTTCTTTTGTTTTCTTAATTTCTTCTTGCAGGAGATGCCTAGTTTAGCAGGAACAACATTTAGCAGTCTTCTAAAAATAATAACCATATAATATGAAAGAAAACAAGCTGATCCTTTTTGGCATCCTCTATGAGAGGTCAGACTGCACGACCTCCATGAGAAAGGATCAGTTGACTTAAACATGGAACATCTTGAAGTAAAATGGAAAAACAGAAGAGAAACAAGATAAGAGGATTACACAAAAACATAAATATTCAATAAAACTTATAATTAATTTTGGAAGAAAAAAGATCAGAATTAACCTTGCAAAAAAACCGAAAATGGGAGAAAAGAAAAACTTGAGACATATCTTTGATGAGGGTTGTGTCCTGGAGAGAAGCTGATATCCTAAACAAGCATCTGGCCCAGAAGTTAGCGAAGCTGAAAGAGAATGAGGCAGGACCTACAGTCACTGCCTGACCGGCTACTGTCCCATACCAGCCAGGTGAGATGGCAGACAAGTGACAAGCTGAATAATCTACAAAGCACCTCACCAAACCTTAAAGCATAAAAAGCAAGATGGCTATTATTCCACCTCTGTCTTTCAAATCTCATGCAGGCTACCACTTGTGGCCAGTGCTAACCTAGCATTATACCAGAAAGGAGATTTTGGAAAATGCAATTCCAACTTAGCTAAGGTAACATAATACAATCCACCACAGATCATGGACATACGACCTCCCTGTTACCTTCCTTCTAAACCTGTTAAGCCTTGCTTTCCACCTTGGGGCAAGGCTCTTATCACCACCCCGATTCAATGATTCTCTAAGAAAATCCATAGGACTCAGCACATAGTCACGCTCAAGATTAAGATTTATTTCCATAAAAGTAGCAATAGAAAATGTGCATGGGACAAAACCCAGAGGAAACCAGGCACAAGCTTCCAAGAGTCCTTTCCAAATGGGATCACATAAGATGCACTTAATTCCCCCAGCAACAAGCTATGAAAACACATGAGAAATGCTATCTATCAGGGAGGCTCAATAGACACTCAGCAACCAAGATTTTTATTGACCTAGCACTTACCAAAATTCTACAATCCTAGAGGGAAAGCAGATATTCAGCATATACCATATTGTTGGTATAAGCATTTGAAGTACAATGAGCCACTCTTACCAGTTCTAGGAATGGTGGAAACCCTCCCAAAATCTGAGTTCCCAGATGCCAGCCAAAGGTCAACTTTGCAGGCAGGCCTTTCTAAGAATGGTAGTCTTAAACTTGCTATGTTAACTCTTCATTGCTTTTTTAGGGTGGTGGGATATTTTGCCCTTCTCCAGTTTTCTAAAATACAAGCCATCTGTTTTTATAATACCTAAATGAAAATTTATGCCTGGAAGAAGAAGATCTTAATGTCTTCAAAGTTAGAGAGGAGATATAGTTAATTCTTGCATAGTGAAATCGTTGGGAGAACGACCTTGAGTTGCATCTTATTTGAGAGGTAAGCTCTAAAGTCAGCAAATAGTGCAAACATCACAAGAATCACATTGAAAATTGTTTAAATTATAATCCCATAAAGTACAGGTGTATTAGAGAGGGATCTCTAGGGAAACAGGAGGAGATACATTATATATAGTAAATATTATGAGATTTTAATATAGGAATTGGCTCATGCAACTGTGCGGATAGGCAAGTCCAAAAATCTGTAGGGCAGGCCACAAGCTGGGAACTCTGATGAAGATTTTTGATGAATTCCCCAGGAGAACCCGGCTGGATGAAGTAAAAATGAAAATACTCTTCTGACTGCTGAAATCATCACTTCTTCTTTTAAGGCCATCAATTGTTTGGATGAGGCTTCCCTCATCGTTGAAGGCAATCTCGTCAGTTGGTTGTAGATTTACTTAGCCATAGATGCAACCAATTTACTCATGATTTAAGTTCTTGAAATGTTCTCATGGTAACAATCAGGCCAGTGATGGTTTAACCCAACCACTGGACACCATCACCTGAACAAGCTGACACATGAACTCAACCATCACAATAGGATATATTGCTTCTCATGGATAACTATGAATTATGCTATGTATAAACATATCATATATATGGTAATGCAGAGTATATTTTAGAGAATATGCATGCAAAACAAACTTTTCAGCTTCTCCATTGTTCCCACATGTTTATGGTTGAAGTAGATTTTAAAACGTTTATGCCAACCTCAGTTGCCTTTAAATGCCTTTTTGTTTCATCTGAAAGCAAGAGCCTTTTGTAGAAATGTGTTGTCATCAATCTTTCCCAACCAAAAGTCCTCACTAACAAATTTTATCTTCCAGCAGCCAAATTTTCTATGAGCATTGGAACAAATTTCTATTTCTTCATGTGAGGTCAAGTTTTATTAAAAGAGTGGATCATTAAACATTAGACTCAGACTTGTTGTGATGAGATGCTTAGACTTTGAGAGGGATAAGAGAACAGATCTCCCAAACATCTCCCATTATGTAGAGAAGTCTCATGTGTAAAGCTATATGGAGTCATGGAAACAGCCATATTTCTATTTCTCTTTCGGTTAAATTTTCCTTAGCTAAATGCCTGTATTATGCTATCCTGTTAATAGAATTAGCAATAGGGACTATAAAGCTATTTTCTTACTGGGTCTTTCATGCACATTCTTGGCATCACACATACTTCATACTCTCTCCATTTCCTTTTGCTATGATGCAAAGTGAAATAAGAAGTGCATATTGGTCAGAACTCTTGGTTACTGTGACAAACAAACTCGCTTAAAGAGAGTTGTTCTAGCTTCAGGCAGTGATGGAGCCAACTGCTTAGAGAATCAGGACTATACTTTCCTCCTTATCTCTACTCTATGCTTTTCCATGTTCACTTCATTCTCAAGTAGATTCTCCCCCATTAAATGGGAACAGTAGTGCCAGAATATACAGATTTGGAGGGTCTTCTCCAGCATTTGACTCCAGTGAAAATATAAACAAACTATTTCCACAGACCTACATTAAAACCTAAAAAGGGTATTGATTGACTGTAATGTCCATCTCTGAACCACTCTTCCTGCCTGGGGGAAGGAGATCTCTGATTAGATATACTGGAGTGTTGGGATAAGTGGGGCCAGAAGATTTATAGTCCCACAATAGCACATGGGGTCATAGCAAGTCACCTAAATACAAGAATACTGAGGAGTAAAACAAAACAAAAAATCCAGGTAATTATTAAAACAATAGTTATTTTAAAGATAATTATTAAAACATCTTCAGATGATAAAGACGGTTAATATACCAGGTACCACCTCTTGGTTGCCTACTTCTGGAGGTGGGTACCCATCAGCCCTGACTCTCCTTTCTGTTAACTAGAGAAGTTGTGGGTTTAGAGAAAAATCATGCATAAAATGCAGGGTCCTCACTGTACATTGTAATTCTGCCACAAAGCTATAGCTCATTGACACAGGTGCGGTCACTACCACAATCTGTACCCTCCAAATACTGTTATCCTTGATATTTGAAAATTTGACTTGAAAGACAAAGAGACTAGGCATTGTTTGAATGGAGTCAAAGTAATGGCAAGACATAAGCCATATAGTCCTGCTTTGAGATCCCTAGAACTGCCCTGTTTCCACAATATGGAAGAGATTTATTACCCTTGACTCTGAAATAAATCAGTGTTGGCTATCTTTTCCACAGCCACTCCCCCACCGCGCCCCATCCCTTCCTTGGTAACAGAAGCCCTAACTGGCCATGTGCTTAGGAGCCCCTGGGTCCATTCCCACACCCAAACCAGTTAATCATGGTCTAAGCCAGTTACAGGGGTCTTATTCTCCTCATCACTGCCAGTATATGTGCAGGCACATGCTTGCAAAGAGGACCTAGGGTGCAGTCATCTGGGGAAAGCTGGGGAAAGTCCTTACTCTCCTCTGGATGTCATCATGTTTGCATGTGATTCCCAGAACATGGAGCCATCTTAAAGACATAATGGTGGACTCCCTGACATGCTGTGGTAATGAGCAGAAAGTGGAAAGCAACTGGGTCTCTGAGGTACTGAATTATCCAGTTCTGGACTCTCCAGACTTCTTGTTATTTGATATAAGAAATGTCCACATCTTTCAAGCCAGATTTAGTTGGGTTTTCCTTAATTTTGGATGATAGCAAATTAAGTAATATATACAAGATATACCCAGTCAATCCCTTTTATGTATCAGGCAGCCTGAGTTCATTCCTCTTACCTATAACCAAAGAATATAAATCAGTAAAATATACCTTGTATATTCCAGGTTGCAACAGTCTGCATGAGCAACTAAGGTCATCTTTACAATAATACACAAAATATCAGCACCGTCCCCACATTTACTTGACTTCAGGAAACTCCATCTTTTTCTACTTCCCCCCCTTAAATATTTTCTAAAATCCCTTTGAAATTCTTAGACTTATCAAAAATTTTTTTACTAGTTACTTCTCATCTGCCAAGGAGTGTAAAGCTAATTTCAGCAACATTTTTAAAGTGTGTCTAGATGACTGATTTTCTGATCATAAAAGGAAAGTGTGTACAATATAGAAAACTTAGAAAATAGCTTAAAATACAAAGAAAACAAAAATACACTATAATTTCACTATTAAAATATAATCACTTCATGATTTTGTTTATTCATTCCAGTATCTTATGTCATTTTTACTGGGAAAGATAATACTTATATTTAGTTCATACAATATATGTAGAGTTAAGTGAATAATTACAAAGCAAACTCCCATGTAACTATCACCAAGGTCTGGAAATATAAAATAACCATCATCTCAAAAACCCTCATTTACCCCTCTCCAGTCATAACTTTATTCCACCTCGTAAGTGGACATGATTTTTATAATAATATATCCCTTTCTTTTCTTTATAATTTTATTACTTATTACTAAAATGACTTTTATTTTTTAAAATTTTACATAAGTGAAATCATGCATGTATTTTAGTTCTTGATTCTTTTTCTCAGCAATATGTACACAAGATTAATCCACACTGTTGATGTATCTGGAATATATTTTTTACTCCATGTATTAATACACGTAATAACTTAAATTATCCATTCTACTTTAGTTAAGCATATGGGTTATATTCAGTATTGTTCTTGAATATTTTCCTTCCATGGTGGAATTATACTGTCTCCAAAATTTTATAATCTACTTTTATCATCTAACATTTGAGGATATGTTTCATGTTTTTAGAAACTGTTCAGAAATATTGTGTCTAATTGCTGCATAAAATTTCATTATATGTATATACTATAATTTATTTCACCACTTTCTTAGGGTTTCATTTAGATGATTTCATATTATTTACCACTATAAATAATCTTGTAGTGAAAATTTTTATATTGCGGATTTTTGTGTTTATTTCAATGCATTTCCTTAGGTCATTTCTCCAAAATAAAATTACTATGTCAAGCAGTGTAAATATTTTAAAGCCAAATTTCTCTGCAGAAGAATGTTATTCATTTATTCTTTCAGCAGGAGTGAATGAAAGTGCCTGTTTTAACTCACCCTTGCCAATATTAGATATTGTCTCTCCCTTTCCCTCACTCTCTACCTCTTTCTCTTCTCTTTAATCTTCTTTAGATGTTTTGATGCAAACTTTGTGCTAGATCTTCCTAGACAAGTACATTAACAAAAAGGCTTATTATATACAAGAAATAACTCAATAAATTAGAACTTCAAAAAGAAACTAATATTAGAGTTAGTAATTATTAATAATAAATAAAAATATCGCACAATTTTGAGAGGGGAGAAAAATTGAGGAGGAAAATGAAGTAAAACTGTGGCAGAGACTGATCAGATCCTCGTCAAACCCATGTTCTCTTCATCTGCACACACAGCCTTCATTAAGTAACCTCTTCATATGTGTCCATAACAGAGTTCTAGCCAATGGAATGTGGGAAGTGGTGTATGTCAGTAAAATCTCTTACACCTCACCCTGAACTTTTTTCCCCATCCATTAAATGAATGGACGTGATTCCAGGACATAGAGGAAGGCGGAATGATGAAATGGAAGGGGACTTACTTCCTAAATAATCATGTGGATATTGCCCTTTGAGAATGCACTCATGGAAATGATGAGGAATAGATTTTATAAGGTTAAGCATCTGAATATTCAGGATCTATATGTTATAGCAGCTGACATATTTTACCCTAACAATTAAAAAATATTGAGTTATTCTAGGCACTTTGTTAAATGTTTTAAATATTTTCTTATTTACTCCTTGCAGCAAGTTTATGCAATGGGCTTCCTATCTCATGCTATGTTTTATATACAGAGGTTTTATAAAATACATAGGTTCTACGGTTTGTTCATTCAAGTAGTAAGTATTGAGTGCTTACTAGGGACCAGACTCTCTTCCTGGCACATACAGCAGTGAACCCTACATATTCTCTAAATTATGTCTCACTTTTAAGTATAGAAATTGAAAATCAGTCATTGCTTATGTCTACCTCACTTGACAATACTTTTCATTTTTATATGATAATATGAAGACCATAACTTTTCATATTTTAAGCAGAGGAAGGTGAGATGGGACCAAAAAGAGGTCAATTAATTGGGGGGCCCTTCGTGAGGCTCTTGGGCCTATATCTCCCTCCTGGCTCCCATGAGGTGCCCTGGAGTATGGTAAGGCCTTCAATGGGGCAGCTGATGGATAGCAGGAAGGGATGGGGATGGGCAGTGTTCAAATCAGTCACCCAGCAAATCACTACGGTATGCTCCAGGCTACCTGTGTGCCTTATTAATAACTTACTCAAATAACAACTTAGATACTAAGAAAAAAAATCTTGCAAATGTAAACCTTAAACACTTCACATTTACAATGCATTGTCTCTCATTTTTAAAATAATGTTTTGTAGCCCAGCTTCAGCTAATCTTTAGCTAAGAGGAAAATTGTAGATGCTTCAAATTTGTCCCATATCACTCAAATGTGGAAATTTTCCATTCTTCTATTTTTCTTAATAAAAAAAATTTGAATCTAAATTCTGCATCTTCCATATACTGATAAGAATTTCAAAATTCATCATGCCTATGAGCTACTCTCTCTTCCCTTGTATTACACAAGAAACAAATGGACCTTACACAATCCTCCACCCCGCCCCCCAAAAAAAAAATGTCTTAAGGATTTCTGTGGTGATCAACCCAATCTAGTTCCCCTAAAAGATGCAAGTTTTGGTGGTGCATCTGAAGGGACATCTCCAGAAAACTCCCAATATCCATCCCCTACAAACCCTAAAGGATTCCCTCTGTCTCCATCTTCCTTAAGTCCCCACCTCACTTTCCTCCACTCAAAACATCCCTTCCCACTCTGGGCCGATCTTGTAAAATTTTCCCATCCCTGCTCCATCCTCCCTACTCTACCCAAACGTTTGAAACAGAGAAGCTTCTTATATCTCAAACCAGGAGGATCACAAATGTCAACCTCTCCTTTCTGAATTCAGATGGGAAATGAGATCTTTATTCTACCCTGGTGAGTCTTCAGCATCAGCAGTACCATGAACAACAACAATGAAAAACAAGAAATTATGTAATAATTCTCTTTGTCACATGTACATAAAAGTTGGATCTAGCAATTGACTCCAATAAATTAAAACTAGATATTTTACTTATGATTATATTTTAGTAAAGCGCTATTAGGATCTGGATCTGTGCATCATCATTCTCCCATTACTGAAGAACAGTCTCATTCACTCCTCTCAGAGTAGTGCCACATTTATTATTCCCAAATTATTCATCAAATATTTACCACATGCTATTACATGCTAGTCATAACTCAGAAGACTGGAGATATTTATAATACTACTAATACTTTTGTGAACTTACTCTGTGCTAGGTACATCTTCACCAATATTATTTCATGTAATTCTTAATGAAGTACACAAGCATCATCCTATTTTACACATGAGGAAACTGTGCACATGATGAAACTGTCTTAGAGAAATAAAGAAAACCTGCTCAGGGTCATACACCCAGTAACTGGTAGAGAAGGGATTCTAACTCTGACGGTCTGCTCCAAGAGCTGTCCTCCTAATCAGTACCCTAATGAGATGTTACATATCTCTTTACATAGCAACATACATATTAGGAGAGGGACTGCTAGACTCTCCAATCCACATCCTTACTGCTACCGCTGGGATTTCCCTTTCCACCACCTCTTCTCCTAAGACCCAAATGATTGAGATGCAGCCCATTCTCCAGGATCCACCACAGGAGAGCCAGCCTGCTCTTAACTTCTCACAGGCAAGATAAAGACGTTTAACATTGTAAGCACTGAAGATTTTGATGGGCATCCTCACCCAACATGTACTGGAAAATACAAAACTTACAGCTATGGTATAAGAAATAATTTTGTTCTAAATACAACAATTTTAGATAAGTTCATTTGAATCTAAACCAATTCTCTTCCTTCTAATTTCTCCCGCCCTCCAACACCACACTTTCCTTCCTTCCTTCCTTCCTTCTTTCCTTCCTTCCTTCCTTCCTTCCTTCCTTCCTTCCTTCCTTCCTTCCTTCCTTCCTTCCTTCCTTCCTCCCTCCCCCCCTCCCTCCCTCCTTCCTCTCTCTCTCTCTCTCTCTCTTCCCCCTCCCGCCTTCTCATCCAAAACAACCTTAGTTTTCATGTCAGCTATCTAGCCCAGCTCAGCCTAGTGTCAAAGATGGTGCTGGTAGGTTCTTCAGGAAAATGGCCACTAATGGGAACCCTTCCGTTAGATTGTAAGTTACTCTTAAGCAGAAATTACCTCTGCCCATAAAGAGAGATGACCCTCAGTATCATGTATTGTCTGAAACTCCAGAACTTCTTTCAATCTCTAAAATTTTACTTGACTCTAACCAACAATTACAGCTCTAGTTCTTTTAATCATTTTCTTAAACAAGGGGAAATGAGTATATCATGTTATGGCATCTATAGAATTGTTTGGTTTATGTCTGCTATATACTGTGTTCCACTTAAAGGTAAATGCATTTGTTATCTTAATTAGAAAGATAAAGTATCATATTTCAAAAAATAATGTGTATTCCTCCATTCCATTGGTAAAATTTCTCCTCTTATTTCTCTCTCCAATATATATGTGTGGGCCTCTTGTTATTCAAACTTAGAAATAATAAAATCTATTGCCAAATAAGCACCAGTGCTAAGTGCATAACAACTATTTTGGGTAGAGAGGGGTATAAGATCTGAAATATGCCTTAAGAATTTACACTCTACTTAAGGAAAGAAGATTTAAATAGAATGATGGAAAGCACAAAGTAATGGTCATCAACCTGGTGATATAGGTAAGATACACTATTGAAACATAGAAGAATGGGATAACCCTTTTGGCTGGTGTGATTAGGGGAAAGTATACATACAGACTCAGGGTTTATCTGAGTCTTGAAAACTGAATGAATTTTTGTAGGACTACAGCTGAGAGGACAGTGTTCAGGTAACAGAATTGGCAAGAGAAGAGTAGAAAAGCATAGACTCTGGTTAGGGGGCTATAAATTCCAATTTCACTAGAGTAGAAGATCTATGTAGGGAGAGAAGTGAGAACTGGGACTGGAAAGACAGTTTATGGCAAAATATGGGGAGCTTTAAGGTATAGCCCAAGGAGCTTGAGTTTTATACAGTTGACCACAAGGAACTATTGAAGGTTTCTGGGCAAGTGAAAGCATGAAGAAAACTTACCCGGCACAGGGATTATAGCAGTGTTTTACAACAACAAAAACGTTATTGTGCCCCTGCCAAGAAGCCTTCATAGACATTTTTCCCTAATCACCATAACTCCTGAAATGGCGATACCACAGATATACTGTACATCTGCTTATGTACTCTTTGTCAGCCTATGCTTTATACTCAGAAAGAGTAAGTTTTACAATATAAACTGTAATCCATGCAGTACAGCAGTGCTCCAAAATGTATTCGTCAAATGCAATGACTGTGCCACAATGATGAAAGAAGTTGTTGATGTGGGTAGAGTGGGCTAGGGTAGGGAGTGGGGGTATATGTGAACCTCATATTTTTATGTAACATTTTGAGTGATTTATGTATCTTTCAAAAAAAAAAACAAGACAATAATAAAAACATATTTTAAAAAAAGAGAGAGGAAGGAAAAGAAAAAAGAAAAAAAAGAGTAAGTTTTTTTCACCCCCAAGAATCAGTTTTCTCCTTTTTTGCAGAGCTACACTATACACTGAGGATGTATAGATTATAGGATTTGTAGAATTGGACATTGATATAAAAGGGGGTACAAAGTATTTTTGGGTTTCTTGTAGGAGCCCTAGCAAGCTAGAAGTTGAAAAGAAGCTGGGACCTAACGAAAGACCAAACCTTAGGTCAGAGCAGAATCTGGCGGCAGACTGAGCTACAACAGGGAGATCAAATGGGAAGACAAGGAAGTGTTCTAAAGAGGAGGCCACCTCAGGAGAGACGAGGCAGCAGTTGGCCCCTGTATTTTTAGGAAAAGCCTGAGAGCTTCCCACCAGGAAGAAACATCCACTAACAGGAATCCTGGTATGGTTACTATCAGTCCCAGGTGTGCAGGCAGTGATCATCTTGAAAATGTGCTGCATTGTGGCAGGGCCACAAGACTGCCAGAAGGCAAGAGAGAAGACTGACCCAGGAAGACAGGGTTGCTAGAACCTGGAACAAAGCAAAAGTTAATTCCTAAGAGTCTAGAGCACATGAGGCAGAGAATTTACTTAAGGACTAATCTGGGACCCAGAGATGAGCTCTAGGACACCTGGGTCCACGGCCCAGCAGGACAGTTAATGGTCATCCTTACTGAGGGAGGTGCAGAAGGTTTAAAGGCTACTTTGTTTATGTCAAGCTGAATGGCCTCATAATAGGAACAGGGCTGAGTCTTCAGGTAAAGAAATGCATTGGCCAAGAAGTGGGAAATTAGGCAGAGCCTGCAGAGCAGCTAAAGAGGCTCTCAGCAGCATGAGCATGTAGGAAGTTTTAGGATGGCAGTTCAGGATGGCAGTTGAGCACAAGCATTTAAAGACCCTGGACTCCACTTGAATGAGAATAAAGACAGTAAAACTGCAATAAAGAGAATGAAGGAAAGCCATCAGCAGAAGAGAATTGTCATCAAATTTCTGGTAAGTGGAAAGCAGAAGTGGCAACTAATGAAGCTGTAACCAAAAAGACACAGAAAGGGGCTGCAGATGAAGTGGCATCCCAAAAAGGCTCCGAGATATCAAGTAGCATGGAGGGTAAGAATGCCTTGCAGAGCTTCAAACAGCAGCACTGATTGAAAATCTGCATGTGAGACAAGGTACATATACACGTAATATCTGGAGTTCAGAATGTTCTTCTCTCCAATTCCTAATCCCAACCCAAGCCAATAACAATGACAAAAAGTAAATAAATGAAAAAAAGAAGAATACTTTCCTTTGAAGCATAAACATTTTTAAAAAATGATGTGTCTGAGGAGAACTATTAATATGTCAGTCAATGGGGTATGGCCCCCCTCAGAGCACAGCCACCCACATGCTGGCCTGGAGAGGCCCTCAGGGTGACCACCCTGCAGGTGGCTTAGAGAGAAATCAGTTCAGAGAAGGAATGGCCCTCTAGGAAGGATGCCCCTAGGATAAAAAGATTGGGTATTGTAGTGGTTAAGTCCATGTGTCAGCTGGCCAGGCTATGGTGTCCAGTTGTGTGGTCAAGCAAGTACTTTCTTGATTGTCACTATAAGAATATTTCATGGACTTAAATCACCAGTAAGATGATTGCATCTATGGCTGATTACATCTACAATCAACTGAGGAGATTGCCTTTAGCAATGAGAGACATCTTATTCAATCATTTGAAGGCCTTAAAGGGAGAAGAGACAATTTCAGCAGTCAGAAGGAAGAATTGCCATCTCTACTTCAGCCTACCAGCTTCTCCTGGGGAATTTATCAAAAACCTTCATCGGATTTCCCAGCTCGTGGCCTGCCCTATGGAACTCCCACTTGCCCATTCCTACAGTTGCATATACATATCTCCTGTTGGTTTTGTTTCTCTAGAAAACCCTGACTAAGAAAGATGGAGGAGGTGCCATTAGGCTTCACACAATGCTTCTATACTACAAGCACTTAAGGAAACAGTAAAGGCAGATAGCATGAAGGTGGGAGGAGCAACTACACAAGAAAGAAAATTAAATCATAGAATGCAGCAAGGTTAGATTTTAGTTGATAATCCAAACTTTTATTGATTTCTAAAGTGTAGAATCAAT